>NC_057806.1:346213042-346343667 GCF_018294505.1 Triticum aestivum
CATGTCCCCGATCTCATCCGGGACTCCGAACTCCTTCGATACATCAAAACTCATAAACTCATAATATAACTGTCATCGAAACCTTAAGCGTGCGGACCCTACGGGTTCGAGAACAATGTAGACATGACCGAGACACGTCTCCGGTCAATAACCAATAGCGGAACCTGGATGCTCATATTGGCTCCTACATATTCTACGAAGATCTTTATCGGTCAGACCGCATAACAACATACATTGTTCCCTTTGTCATCGGTATGTTACTTGCCCGAGATTCGATCGTCGGTATCTCAATACCTAGTTCAATCTCGTTACCGGCAAGTCTCTTTACTCGTTTCGTAATACATCATCTCGCAACTAACTCATTAGTTGCAAGGCTTAGGTGATGTGCATTACCGAGAGGGCCCAAAGATACCTCTCCGACAATCGGAGTGACAAATCCTAATATCGAAATACGCCAACCCAACATGTACCTTTGGAGACACCTGTAGAGCTCCTTTATAATCACCCAGTTATGTTGTGACGTTTGGTTGCACACAAAGTGTTCCTCCGGTAAATGGGAGTTGCATAATCTCATAGTCATAGGAACATGTATAAGTCATGAAGAAAGCAATAACAACATACTAAACGATCGAGTGCTAAGCTAACGGACTGGGTCAAGTCAATCACATCATTCTCCTAATTATGTGATCCCGTTAATCAAATAACAACTCTTTGTCCATGGTTAGGAAACATAACCATCTTTGATTAACGAGCTAGTCAAGTAGAGGCATACTAGTGACACTCTGTTTGTCTATGTATTCACACATGTATTATGTTTCCGGTTAATACAATTGTAGCATGAATAATAAACATTTATCATGAAATAAGGAAATAAATAATAACTTTATTATTGCCTCTAGGGCATATTTCCTTCAGGAACCACAGTTATGAATGATCAAAGCACTGATACAAGATGAACTTATAACAAGGGGTGATCATTTTTTACGAGCAGCTTCCATGATAAGTTCTACATCGGGTCCATGGGCATGAACACAAAGGTTCAAGGTCGACTCCCACTTCTTAAATGCATAACCTTTCATTCACTCCTCGTTTTCGAAGAAATTGTAGTGCAGAAGATTTATCTGGCGAAGTACTAGAAGAGTAAGACTCATATATCTTTTGAGTTCACACGGATTAGGGAAGGCATAGGTTCAACCCGTAGGTGTATCTTAGGAACACCTTGTCGTGGTTCTAAGTCTGACAGTAGAATAGCGGGTAGGAATGTAGAGGCAAGATCCTAACTATGGAGGAGTTGTACACGCGAGTTTTACGAGTTCAGGCCCTTCTCGGAGGAAGTAACAGCACTACGTCTCGGAGCCCGGAGGCGGTCGACTGGATTATATGCGCGTGTGTTACAAAGGGTGCGAACCCTTGTCCCTGAGGAGGGGGTGGCTTATATAGAGTTCGCCAGCCCCTCCCGCCCTCAGTTACAAAGGGTTTAAGGTACATAAAGATGGGGACGTTACTGGTAACGCCTGCAATAAAGATACATAATGACCATTAAAGCTATGACTTAATTCCCGACCGTTGCTGTGATGGCCTGGCTTATTAGGGATGATAGACTACTCATATCAATAAGGAATTCCTTCTTTTTCGGGAGCCCATTCGGACAGAACTCCAAAGTTAAGTGTGCTCAGCTTGGAGTAGTGTCAGGATGGGTGACCGACCGGGAAGTTGCTCCCGGGTGTGCATGAGTGAGGACAAAGTGCGCAGAAAAGACTAGTATTGATCCGTGGGGCCAGTCTAGATCCCGCCAGGAGTAACGACCACCGGCGGGTGTGTCTGGGGCGTTACAAGTTGGTATCAGAGCCGACCCTCATGGTTACACGGATGGTTGCGGACAGGTGCGTGGTCATGTTGTTCATGACGTTTGTGGCCCGTCGTGGGACACGACATGGCACATGTACTGGACTGGAAGCACAGACGTATGTGCCAAGAGGGAACGTTCCTGTGGCCCGACGAGGACGTCGGTTCCTCTGAGTGGGGGTGTATGTGATGGCCTGGCTTATTAGGGATGATAGACTACTCATATCAATAAGGAATTCCTTCTTTTCCGGGAGCCCATTCGGACAGAACTCCAAAGTTAAGCATGCTCAGCTTGGAGTAGTGTCAGGATGGGTGACCGACCGGGAAGTTGCTCCCGGGTGTGCATGAGTGAGGACAAAGTGTGCAGAAAAGACTAGTATTGATCTGTGGGGCCAGTCTAGATCCTGCCAGGAGTAACGACCACCGGCGGGTGTGTCTGGGGCGTTACAAGTTGGTAAATATCTTACCAGTACAAGTTGGTAATCAGAGCCTTCCCCAACCTGAGGAGCCCCCACTGCTTGATCGTTTTTAGCAGCCGTTGTTGAGTCTAGAAAAAAATGTTTTGAGTCATCTAGGAATTATATATCGGAGAGTTTAGGAATTCTTTTTACTCCCCAGTCCCTTCATCGCTCTGGTAAGGCATCCTGACGTAGAGTTTTGTCTCTTCTCTTCTCAAATTGCACTAAATTTTTTTTAGGATCACGCGGGTATCTTGGAATCGTTCCGATGGTTTTGTGACGAGAACATTGTTCTTGGTGCCTCCTATCTTTAGGGGTTGTGGCAGTGTCCCGGGGAGTTGAGCTCCGAGGTGTTGTCGTCACAATTTTATCGTTGCAGTTCTGGAATACCTGAGTTTTAGTACGCCGACATCGAAAATCTCTTTTATGCAGTTGTTGGTGAGATAACCTCGACGCCACCCAGTACTGGGGCGGGAGTTCGGGAGTATTGCCATAACTCGTATAACGGATGCTTTTCGAAGGTTGAGGTAAACGATTTCTGAAGGTTTCTTGGTTATGTGTTGAAGGATGGATACAGCTGGATGTAGGATTTGCTAGCTTTGGGTGAGATATTATGCTTCCCCTGTATCCCCAACACCTGATTGCATAACCGGAAAATTTCGGGAGTTTATAAGTGGGAATTCAAGTAGCTCTTAGGATATCTTTCCGACAGATGTATGATATGAAATTGGGGTTCGACGTCTAGTGGTCCGCCTATCCACGGTCGGTTTTACAGTGGTCTCGCTGTGTCTTAAAGAGTCCTTGGCTATGCCGACTCGGGGATGCTTCGTATGTCATGTGAACTGCCTTGTACATGATGGTGTTGTACGATCGAGTCCATGTAGGCCCCACCACGAAAACTTCGGACGAAATCTCTATCATATGTTTGTTCCGGCTTATTCTACAAGCCAATCCTTTGTTTTTTTGTTTTGAGTTGTGGTATTCGAGTTGCTTCGAAGTCGAATGTTGATTCCATATTTTTCCTAGGCGGTGTTCTCATACTCCTATGTGAATACTAAACCTTCATGATAATCGAGACTGTCATGTCAATCCTTTTCAACTGGTGTGCTTCTCTTCAAGTGGATCCGATCATTTCAACTTCCGCAAGATCAATTATCACTTCTTCTCAATGGTGTTTGTTTCATCCGTCTCCAAGTTGCCTTTATTTACCCGCCCACCCACCCTTTTTCCTCAAGGACTCGGATTTCTTAATCAAGCATCCTTTTATTCTTGTGAAGTCTCTTGATTCTTTTCTTTGAATGTTCTACCCGGTGGTTCACATGAAGATGCTCTTCTAGTTCGTCATTCCTCACTCATTTTTCATCTCTGGTGGTTTCAAGTCAAGCTTTGTTGATCATATCCTTTCCTTGTTTCAATGTTTTCTCATGCCGGTGCAATCCTTAATCATTCACCTCTCGCTATTCAATTGTTCCGGAGTGCTGAAGATATCTCAGAAGGATCGTCTAGTCATTCAAGATCCGTTAATCCTATTTTGAGGATGTTTATCTCATTCAAGCCTTTTAATTCAACCGGTGCAATCTCTCCTTCAAATCGTTCTGCGGTGTATCTTTTGAGTGGGCCCTAACCCACAGGTCTTTTCCCAGGATCTTACCTGACTCTTCCAATTTTCACCGGAGCTATTCTCAAAATCCTTTAAAGTTTGACGTAAGAATGAATTGTCATTAGTCATATGTCTTCCTCCAAGATCTTTCAAAGTCTTTTCATCATTGGTTCAACCTTGCTAATTTTCATCCCGGAGTATCTCAACTATTTGGTGGTGTTCCTCGTCGTCATTCTCTACATTTGAAGACCGAAGAAGAGTTTTCCCCTTGAATCTTGTTTTGTTCTATCAAAGATTCGTGGTTCTAGTTTAATGCCATCCTCTCATAATTGCTTTGATTGCGAGTAGTCTTTTCACCTATCCGGAGCTTTCATGAGTTGTTTCCATTTCTTTACTCCGGAGGCCATCTTCTCAGAATTGTTCATACTCAACTGTCAGTTATCATTCTCCTATCTTACCGGTACATCTTTCAAGTATTCTCTAATCATCTCGTAATCTCTTCGTTCTCATGGATCTAATTTCTCTCAGGCATCTTTGTTTATTTGCTAATTCTTCCCAGTGTTTCTCTATCTTTTCTTCGTTCATTTCCAATTAATCCGATGGTTCGTTTAAGATCTTTTCCTTGGTTATCATATCAATTCATTCGTTGTTTCGATTCCACCGGTGTTTCGTTGAAGACCTTCTCAAGTTGGTGCAATATCTATCTTAATCCTTTCTTCGAGAATAAGTAGTATGCCAAATCCGTTGTTTGTCATCAATTTAAATTGGTGAAGGATACGCATAACATAATCCTTATTCTTGTTCATCCAAGTGATTAATTCCTTATTCCGGAGGTGCATCAACTTCTTGATTCCAATTGTGTTCAACGTTTTCTTTTCCCGGAGTTTCAAGATCTCTCATTTATCTCGTCGCAAGCTTCATCTAATCATTGCAAGGCTTCAATCTTATTATTTTCATCATTCAATTATTTTGGATCATCCTTTTGTTACCGGAGTTCTTCAGGGAGGCTCGACATGGTGTTTCATAAAGGAATTAATTCCTTCTCGAAGTGTTCATCGAGATTCTTTTCTAAGAAACTCAAGCTTTCATCATCTTGCTATCTGGAGTGCAATTCTTTCTTCCGTATTATTGGAGGTGGTATTATGTCATTCTTGATAATTGAGTTCATGTTTTCATGATTCACATGTTGTCAAGAATGAGATAGTTTAAACCCATCAATCTCGTCATTGGAGTTATCTTGGGCTATATTTCACCTAAAGCCTTCCCTAAGGATCATTGCTAATTGTGGTGCTCATAAATGATCCAATTTCTTCATTTATCCTTTCCGGTGGGATATAGTTTCTCGTCTCCTGGTTGATACCAATCCAATTCTTTTTCCTGTGAGTGGCAGGTTGTCACCTCATAATTTGAGATGTATTCCATAATACCATATCAAGTTTATTATTTTCGTTGTTGGTTTTCCAACAACTCCGTTCTAGCATTTGTTGTAAGCGTGCTCTCTCAAGACCTTGTTTCCCTTCGTTCACTCCATTCCATTCTTACTTTTGTTCCGGAGGCATTGTGATGTTCATCTTTTCAACCCATCATCTCATTTTGTCAAAGATCATGTTCTTTCCATGCCTATCCTTTAGACCGGAGTGTTGTGCCCTTTTTGCTCAAGTTCTTTTCGCCTTATCAAGTCTTGCATAACTTCTCCACCGGAGTGCTGCTCGAAGTTGTTCTTCCTTGTCCCTCTTTTCTAACGGAGTGTTTTCAACTTCGTTCATCTCCGTTGTATTTTTTTCTTTCAATTTGTTTAAATTTTGCAAGGTTCTTTGGTTTCACTCATTGGTCAAAGGAGCAACTTAGTTTTACCTCTTCTCTTTCTCTTCCGTTTTCCCTCCGGTGCCATTCTAGATCTCGGGACGAGATCCTCTCGTAGTGGTGGAGTGTTGTGACGCCCCGAGACCAATGTGCCACGTGTCTTCCTGTTATTCGCTATTGTTGCCATGTCATTGCTTGCGTGCCATGCATTGCATATCATGTCATCATGTGCATTTCATTTGCATACATGTTCGTTTCATGCATCCGAGCATTTTCCCCGTTGTCCGTTTTGCAATCCGGCGCTCCTATGTCACCCGGTGTCCCTTTCTACCTCTTTTCGTGTGCGGGTATTAAACATTTCCGGATTGGACCGAGATTTGCCAAGCGGCCTTGGTTTACTACCGGTAGACCGCCTGTCAAGTTTCGTACCAATTGGACTTCGTTTGATGCTCCAACGGTTAACCGAGGGACCGAAAAGGCCTCGTGTGTGTTGCAGCCCAACACCCTTCCAATTTGGCCCAAAACCCACCAAAACCCTCTCCATCATCTAGAGTGTTCGATCACGATCACGTGGCCGAAAACTGCACCTCATTTGGACTCTCCTAGCTCCCTCTACCTATAAATATGTGCAACCCTTCCCAAATTTGCGGTCTAACCCTAGCCTTCCCCTACCTCGCGCCACCGGACAAAAATCCCCGCCGCCGGACATGTCCGCCCTCCACCTCCCTCCGCCCAATGGCGAGCCGCCACGTCAGCAGGCCGCCATCCTCGTCCAACCGACCGCCGCCACGCGTCCCGGCGCCCCGTGCCTCCCCACCGCGGGCCCGCGAGCCCGACCGCGGCCCTCCTGGCCCGGTGCACCGCCGTCCGCTTCCGCATGGCATCGCGCCCGCCCGAGCCGCCTCCTGCGCCGCTTCGGCCGCCGTCATGCGCCGCCGCGACTCTTCGCCACCGCGCCTCGCCTTCTTCCCGCCGGCGCCGCCCTTCGCCGGCGTGGCCCCCCCGCCGCCGCCATGCGCCCCACCGCCGCCTTGGGTCGCCGGGTCCGCCCCCGGTGCAACTCCAGCGAGCCCCGCGTCCTCCTCCACCGCGCTCCGGCGAGGTCTCCTCCAAGTCCGGCCATCTCCATCGTCTCCGGCGAGGTCCCGTGGATCGGGACCAGATCCACCAATCCCCTGATCCAAACGCCCCGTCCAGATCCGGATCCCTCCGTCCCGCACGTCTCCGTCCCGGGTTGACTTTCTCGGAGAGGTCTATATTTCACTAAGTCCCCGAAATTACCAGATTCATATGCCCATGGTCATCATGCCGTAACTTTGCATCCGTAGCTCCGTTTTGGGCGTGTAGCATATCGAAATGTTCGCCTCAGAGAGCACATCATTTCATCTCATTGCATCATTTTCATTTGAGTTCATCTTGATGCCCGAAATGCTGTTGGAAGAGTGCTATTTGAGATAGTTGCCAGATCTGCTGCTCCAGTTAGCTATTTGTCATTTTTGCCATCATTAATGTGTGCATGATATGCCCCTGAGCTCTACATATGTTTTGTTATATGCTTTGCCATCTTTCCAGAGGTGCAAACCATGTATTTTTGTGACATGTGTGGTGAC
The DNA here is from genome assembly GCF_018294505.1 of Triticum aestivum. NCBI lineage: Eukaryota > Viridiplantae > Streptophyta > Magnoliopsida > Poales > Poaceae > Triticum > Triticum aestivum. Next base: position 346,220,359 of record NC_057806.1, read on the forward strand.
TAGCACAAGCTTGCAAAGTGGTGCATTCGTTAATGCTGATTTCAGGGACTTAGCAATTCCACTAAGTCCTTGATCTGTTTTTATCAATATGCCATATGTTCAGGTTGTTTCCTAGTGATCCGTGCCTCTTTTGAGGATGATCAGTAAGGATTATTTGTTAATCTTGTGATGCTCTATCCATCCATGTCTTTGTTTGCAATTATGGAGCACCCTAGCTTGAGTCAATCGAGCTCTACTTTTGCTATTTCGTGAATCTGGGCAGATTGTCTACTTGTTAGCGATTTTGCCGAGGATGTTGAAGTTGATCCGTGCATGCTATGTTGTTGTTCTTGCCATGTCTAGCTTGTATAACATGTATTCTTGATGGGTGTATGCTTAGATTGTCATGACATGCTCTGTAGTGAGTGCATCGAGCTCGTAAACATGCCTACTTGATATCTGATTTGCATGCTCCAGTTTTTCACTAAGTCTGTGATCTGATTATGTTTTTGCCATGTTCACATACTTGCAAATGTATTTTTGGATCCCTTTTGGCTCAAGGTCACTAAGGGACTTTTGTTAAGCTCTTTGAGTAGCTCCATTCCATGCCTTGCTTTGCCATGTTAAGTTCCTGTAGCATATAGTTTTCTTGCTCCAAAGTGTGCTACCTGATCTGAAATTCCAGGCTTGTGTTAATTTCACTAAGTCTGAAATCTGTTTACCGTTTGCACTTTTGCCATGCTTGTTTGAACCTGTTAATGGATGAATTGGCCGTAGCTGAGTGTTCATCTTTTGTTAAGCATCATGAGTGGATCCCTGCCATGTATTTTTATGCCATGTTTGGGTGCTGTAGCATGTTCATCTTGTTGCATTTAGATGGCTACTTGTTGTAAATCGCAGACCGGTGCCATATTTGAATTGCTTGTCATTTCCAAACCGTAACTCCGATTCTGGTGATCTTTATATCGTTTTCAAGCGATTTCATTTAATTTTCCAGTGGCACACTTGGATTTCCAAGTTGAGGCCAGGTTCCATCTTTCCTTTGCAAATCATGCATATGCATCGCATACCGCATCCCGCATATCATACCATGTTCATGTGTTGGTTGTTTACTATGTTGTGTGCTTCTTTTCGGTGTTTGCTTCTTTGGGTTGGTTCCGGTAACGTCGCATTTGTGAGGACCCGTTCGTCTACGTCCGTTTGACTTCTTCATGGACTCATTCTTCTTCCTTGCGGGATTTCAGGCAAGATGATCATACCCTCGAAATCACTTCTATCTTTGCTTGCTTAGTTGCTCGCTCTTTTGCTATGCCTATGCTGCGATACCTACCACTTACTTATCATGCCTCCAATATTGTTGAACCAAGCCTCTAACCCACCTTGTCCTAGCAAACCGTTGTCTGGCTATGTTACCGCTTTGCTCAGCCCCTCTTATAACGTTGTTAGTTGCAGGTGAAGATTGAAGTTTGTTCCTTGTTGGAACATGGAGATGTTGTTCCTTGTTGGAACATGTTTACTTGTTGGGATATCACAATATCTCTTATTTAATTAATGCATCTATATACTTGGTAAAGGGTGGAAGGCTCGGCCTTATGCCTGGTGTTTTGTTCCACTCTTGCCGCCCTAGTTTTCCGTCATATCGGTGTTATGTTCCCGGATTTTGCGTTCCTTACGCGGTTGGGTATAATGGGAACCCCTTGACAGTTCGCCTTGAATAAAACTCCTCCAGCAAGGCCCAACATTGGTTTTACCATTCGCCACCTAGCCTTTTCTTTCCCTTGAGTTGGCCGACTCAAGGGTCATCTTTATTTAAACCCCCGGGCCAGTGCTCCTCTGAGTGTTGGTCCACCTTGTCAGCCGCCGGTGGCCACCAGGGGCAACTCTGGGCTGGCCTACCGGAAGTTTGGACAATCCGCTGTGCCCTGAGAACAAGATATGTGCAGCTCCTATAGGGATTTGTCGGCACATTCGGGTGGCTTTGCTGGATTGTTTTACCATTGTCGAAATGTCTTGTAACCAGGATTCCGAGTCTGATCGGGTCTTCCTGCTAGAAGGAATATCCTTCGTTGACCGTGAGAGCTTGTGATGGGCTAAGTTGGGACACCCCTGCAGGGATTTGAACTTTTGAAAGCTGTGCCCACGGTTATGGGCAGATGGGAATTTGTTAACGTCCGGTTGTAGAAAACCTGAAGTTGACCTTAATTAAAATACATCAACCGCGTGTGTAACCGTGATGGTCTCTTCTCGGTGGAGTCCGAGAAGTGAACACAGTGTTGGAGTAATGCTTGATGTAGGTTGTTCTAGGATCACTTCTTGATCATAGTTGTTCGACCGTGCTTTGCCTTCTCTTCTCGCTCTCTTTTGCGTATGTTAGCCACCATATATGCTAGTCGCTTGCTGCAGCTCCACCTCATACCTTTTACCCTTCCTATAAGCTTAAATAGTCTTGATCGCGAGGGTGTGATATTGCTGAGTCCCCGTGACTCACAGATACTTCCAAAACCAGTTTGCAGGTGCCGATGAAACCGTGTAGATGACGCAACCAAGCTCAAGGAGGATCTCGAGGAAGATCTTGGTCTTTATGTTGTTCCGTTTTCCAGTTGATCAGTAGTGGAGCCCAGTCGGGACGATCGGGGATCTGTGTAGCATTTGGGGTAGTCTTCTTTTATTTTGGTTCCGTAGTCGGACCTTGTTTGTATCTGGATGATGTAATGCTTTGTTTCATGTATTTGTGTGAAGTGGCGATTGTAAGCCAACTATGTATCTCTTTCCCTTATGTATTACATGGGTTGTGTGAAGATTACCTCACTTGCGACATTGCTTTCAATGCGGTTATGCCTCTAAGTCGTGCTTCAACACGTGGGAGATATAGCCGCATCGAGGGCGTTACAGTTGCAGAGTGGAGTGGCTCTAGATCTTCTGGTAGTCGAGTGATTGTCCATACGGTCGAGTGTCTTCAAGACTGTCGAGTGGAACATAGCTTCATGGTCGAGTGGATGATGATTTTTCTTTGGATGCTTCTGATTCCTTTAGAGATGTCCTTGGGAAGGGTATCTTGGACAGATCCATGACCCTACCCTAGGTACATAGCTTCATCACACCTACCACTAACTTCCAGAGCATATAACATAAACTCAATAGCAGAGCATGGTTGACAATAAGCAGAGGATACAATTTACTGAAGGCAATATGTATCAGGGGAAGAGCGCATGAGATTTTGAATATGAAGGACATTGCTGGATAATAATCCAACAAAGGATTTAGCGGTCCTCAATGGATCTGATGTGAGTATCAGTACTCAATCAGAAGAGGGAAAAATGCAAAGGCATTAGATTATAGAAACAACTGAATAATTCAACGTTCAAGTTGAAGGGAACTAGGTGGACAATCATTACAACATGATTGGCCGAGATCCAACTCATGTCTAGAATGACGTATGAGCAGGAAGGTCAAATTTCAGGGTTCGACTGATGATTGCAAGCAATAGCAACATAAAGAACTAATAGGCTCATGATGACAAGGACAAATGATGTTAATGAATATTGCTAGACATATGTATTTAACCATAATACATGCAGATAAGACTTTCGAGAGCACTAGGCTGGAGAGGATCTTTGGGAGATCGAATTGCATTCGAAGAATTTTGTGAGACATAAGATCAACTGGGGATGAACGAATCCCCGATAAGTGTGAGGAATTTTTCTTAGGGTTATTCAGGCGGAAAAGAGCTGCAAGGCAGTTGGAAAAAGGATTCTAGAAAGTCGAAGAATACTTTCGGGTATCTTGTAATAACAATAACAACTAGGGATGGAAGTAAGAACAGCGAGGGTACGCAGTTATCCATAAGGATTCAATAGTGTTAAGGAATTGCAAAAGAAATGAACACAAGTTCTCGGGAGTAGCGGAGAGTATCTCCGAATTCTTCTGGTGAAGCAGGCAACCATCTGGAATGAAGGGGCTCTCCGGGGAAAGTTGTTACGAGAACCTAATATAGTTAGTAAATTCATTTAACCCTGAATAGAAGAAGAACAATCCCAAAGTATAGACAAGGAATAAAAGATACTAATACCACCCAATGGCGACATGGGCCCGTAAGCCACACAACCAAGTTAGTAAAACAATTTTGGATAACTAGACTCAACTTCGGCCAAGGAGTTGGAAAGGGGGATCCTACAAGCAGTCGGCTCTGATACCAACTTGTGACGCCCTCGATTCAATCGTACACTAATCATACACGCAAATTTGTACGATCAAGATCAAGGACTCACGGGAAGATATCACAACACAACTCTAGACACAAATTAAGATAATACAAGCTTTATATTACAAGCCAGGGGCCTCGAGGGCTCGAATACACCAGAGTCAGCGGAAGCAACAATATCTGAGTACAGACATAAGTTAAACAAGTCTGCTTTAAGAAGGCTAGCACAAAAGCAACACGATCAAAAAGGCAAGGCCTCCTGCTTGGGAGCCTCCTAACTAGTCCAGGTCGTCAGCGGCCATCACGTAGTAGTAGGCACCCTCGGGGTAGTAGTAGTCATCAGTGGTGTCGTCTGGCTCCTGGGATCCGTCATCTGGTCGCAACAATTGAGTATAGGGGAAAAATAGGTAGCAAAGCAACCGTGAGTACTCAGCCAAAGTACTTGCAAGACTTACATCAGATCTAAACTAAGTATTCATTTGTATCAAAGGAAATGGGATGTATCTGTGGACTAAACTGCAGGATGCCAAAAGAGAAGGGGAAAGCCTAGCCTATCGAAGACTAGCATCTTCAAGAAGCTCCAAGCATCTTGCAGCACCAGAAGAGATAAGAGTGACATAAAGTAACGTAGTAGCAGTGTTATCAACCTCGGCCAGAGATCCTTTCTCGACTCCCTGCGAGAAAGCAATCCCAGAGCCATACTATCCAGTTATCACCTCAAGTATCCAGTTCTAGTTGTATCGATCGGGATACAACTCCAAGTGTCCGTTACCGTAGGACAGACTATCGATAGATGTTTTCTTCCCTGCAGGGGGTGCACCAACTTACCCACCACACTTGATTAACTCCGGTCGGACACACTTTCCTGGGTCATGCCCAGCCTCGGCCAAACAATACGCCGCAACCCGACCTAGGCTTGATAGAGAGGTCAGCACGTCCGACTAAACCTATGCCCAGGGGTCTTGGGCCATCGCCCTAGGAACTCCTGCACGTTGCGTGGGCGGCGGTGAGCAGACCTAGCTACCTCCTTAAAAAGGCAGGAGCTTACCAGTCCAACCTGCCGATGCATACGATGCAGAACGCCCATACAATGCCCACGTGATGGTTAGTGCTATCAGGCCAGAGGCCCCTCGGATCAAATATCCAAACCATTAGTGTGTTGGTAGTGCGGTCATGAGCAGAGACTCACGAAAGATGTGACCCCGCCGCCCCGTCTCGAGTACTTGCGGCAAGGGCTAAGAATGCCCGACCACGCCTCGTAATTATCTCGCGGGCACCTTCCAGGTCAACCCGACTCCATACCACTCGCTATTAAGCTCCCACGGGTACCCCTCAGGGCCGACCCGTCTTTTGTAACATGGTTCACTGTAAAGTCATAGTAACCATAGTAACTGTGTGTCTAACACCAAGGGGAAAACCCGAAGAATCACCCCGGTGAATTCCACTCGATGTAATCATCAAGGTGAATGTAAGAGGATCCACCCTTGAGGTTCACACTTGAGGGGTTGCACGACAGAGCCATATCGGAAGTGGTTAAGGAGGAAATCACCCTCGATGACCACGACTGGACATCTACACTATAGAGATCTCGTCAGAAGTGATGTATGAGGTTCCACCCTCGGCACTCGATGGTAACTCTGCAGAGTCGAGCAACAAAAGGGGAAAGTGATGTGCGGTGTCGGGGCCTGGTCTTCGATCCCGTTGATTGGGTCTTTGATGATGAAGCAGGGGCAACAAGGACAAGGTGGGGGGTCACTGATGGACCACTAACCAACCTATACTAAGCAGTTTAGAATAAGCAGGTAAGGTATGAAAGCAGGTAACAAAAACAGGCTATGCATCAGAGTAGGATCATACAGAAAGCAGTAGCAGTTCTAATGCAAGCATGAGAGGGAAAGAAATGGGCTATATCGGAATGCTCAAGGGGGGGGGGTTGCTTGCCTGGAAGCTCTGCTGAAAAAGAAGAAGTGTTGTCAACGACGTAGTCGATCACAAGGGTGTCAGCATCGGTCTCGGGGTTTATCGGAGAGAATATGGGGGAAGAAACAATAAATATAGAGCAAATAGGGGCATAACAGAACAACATGCAGAGATAGACGTGATCTAACACGGTGCGACACAATACCGGCGAAGGGGGAGAACATCCGGGAATGTTTCCCTGGAGTTAGGCATTTTTAGACAAACGAACCAGAGGGGGAAAGTTGCATTTTCGCTATGCTAGGGATCCATGGCAGACGAACGGGCTGCGTATTCGGATTCGTCTCGTCGTTTTGAGCAACTTTCATGTATAAAACTTTTTCATCCGATCTATGGATTATTTTCTACGATTTTTGAAAGTTTTAACAATATTCTGAAATTAATACTACCTCAAAAACAATGCTTAAATGCTAGAAGCACCCAACACAGTGTACACAAAAGTGTACACAGTGACTGACAGGTGGGTCCAGGGGGTCCCTGTTGACCAGTCAACATTTGACTGGTCAACAGGGATGGGCCCCCTATCATAGGCTCATTTAACTAATTACAGAATAAATAATTAGTTAATTAACTTTTTTAATTAATTCATTAACTATTTAATTAATTAATTTATTTATTTTTTAACTCCTTTTTTTACAGGAAAGGGGGTGTGGGGCCCCGCTGTCAAAGGCCCATAGGCCATAGCGGGCCCAGGCTATCGGGCGGGGGCACGTGCGCTCGGGCGCTTGCCCAGCAGGGTCGTTGAGGCCATGGCCTCCGCCAATTGTGGCCACCGGGGCGAGGTCGCCGGCGATGGGGGAGTCGTCGGATGGAGCCGCCGGGGGGGAGCGGTGGCGATGGCAGTGTAGGGCGGCGTGCGGGGAACGAGGCGAGTGGCTGCGTGCAAAGGCACGGGCGTGGGGCGCGCGTGCGGTGGTGAAGGCGCAGCCCCGGCGCGGCGAGGGGAGGCATCACCGCAGCAGCGGGGCGGGCGCGGCTGTGGGGCTTTTGCCGACGGTAGCGGGCAGCTGCGGTCAGCGGCACAAGGGCGGGAGTGGTGGTCGGAGGCGGGAAGGGTCGCAGTGGCGGGCAGAAGCGGGGGAACGGCGCAAGAAAGGCGCACGCCGGTGGAAGGGGGAGGCGGCCGGCGGCCGCGCGGTCAGGCGCAAGGCGAACAGCGGCAGGAGCAGCAAGCCATAGCGGGTAGCAGCAGAACAACAACCGCGACAGCAACGGGTAACGCCGGTGGGCGCGAGCGGCGGCGGTTTGCAGGCAGCAGGCGAGGAGCAGGGGCGCAGCAGCAGCTGGGCGCACAACAAACAAGAACAAGGGACACGGGCGTGCGGGTATGCGCGCAGGGCGCGACCAGAGGGGCACGGGCGCGGCGTTGTGAGCGCGGGGAACGGGGCGAGATGGGCCATCGGGCGTGGCCGGTGCACAATCACGATGACAACTATGTACGACTACCAAGGAGAGCATGGAGAGGAAGGATGCGAGGGTTCACTGCCGTTGTAGAGAAGGCCCGGAGACGACTTGAGTCAGTTGGAGTTGACGACGGCAGGTGGCGGCCCGAGGAGGATGATGGAGGTCGGGGCGGTGATGTGCGGCCGTCTCAGCTCGCGTGGCTCGGCAGAGAGGGAGAGGGAGGGGGTCGCGGCGAAGCCCTTGGGCTCGTCGACGAGGCTTAGCGGAGGCGGTCGGTGACGAGATGGCGACGGAGACGAGCGCGGTGGCTTCGGGTGTCCAAGGGCGCGACGTCAATGGCAACAGGCGCCCAGGCGGAGCGGATCTTGCGAGAGAGTGGGGGGAGGGGGGAAGGAGGCGAGGTGGATCTGGGAGCAGGAGAGGAATCGAGGGGATGAGGGGGAGTCCTTATCCTCTCCCCGGCGGCGCCGGCGATGTGGTCGGGGGCGACCCCTCCCGTGTAGCGACGTGGCCGGTGGAACAGGGGAGATGGGCGCATGGGCTGGTGGGCCGGTGGTGGCCAGCCCAGGGGGTTAGGGGCCGGATGGCCCAGTTAGCCTGGGGTTTTCTTTTTATTTATTTATTTGTTTTTTAAAATTAAACAACTAGCCCATGCTTTATTTTTTAGAGCATTTAAACACATTATAAAAATGTGGTTTCAACATGACAAATATTCAGGGATTATTTTCCACACCTCAAACATTTTAGTTTTCATGTTTGACAGAATTTGAATTTTGACTTTAAACTCGGATTTGAATTTGAGTTCGAACTAAGATTTGGATCAAGCGAGGATTAGTGACAGTAATCGTGGTGATGTAGCATCATTAGCTGAGGATTACTGTAGCTTAATTATCTGGGCGTCACACTCTCCCTCCCACCTATATATATGAGGAGGGGGCGCCTAGCACACTGATATGTCTCCAACGTATCTATAATTTTTTATTGTTCCATGCTATTATATTATCTTTTTGGATGTTTTATATGCATTAATATGCTATTTTATATTATTTTGGGACTAACCTATTAACCTAGAGCCCAGTGCCCGTTTTTGTTTTTTCCTTGTTTCTGAGTTCCGCAAAAAAGGAGTACCCAACGGAGTCCAAACGAATGAAACCTTTGCGATGATTTTTTCTTGGACCAGAAGACACCCAGGAGACTTGGAGATGAAGTTGGAGGAGCCACGAAGTGGTCACAAGGACGGAGGGTGCGCCCCCACCCTTGTGGGCCTCCCGTGACTCTCCTGACCTAATTCTTTCGCCTATATATTCACATATATTCCCAAACCACTAGAGGCATCCATGAACAACACTTTTCCACCGCCGCAACCTTCTATACCCATGAGATCCCATCTAGGGATCTTTTCCGGCACCCTGCCGGAGGGGGGTTCGATCCCAGATGGCTTCTACATCAACTCTATTGCCCTTCTGATGAAGCATGAGTAGTCTACCTCAGACTTACGGGTCCATAGCTAGTAGCTAGATGGCTTCTTCTGTCTCTTTGATTCTCATGTTCTCCTCGATATTCCTGGAGATCTATCTGATGTAATATTCTTTTGCGGTGTGTTTGCCGAGATCCGATGAATAGTGGATTTATGATCAACTTATCTATGAATATTATTTGAATCTTCTCTGTATTATTTTATGCATGATTTGATATCTTTGTAATTCTCTTCGAACTATCGGTTTGGTTTGGCCAACTAGATTGGTTTTTCTTGCAATGGGAGAAATCCTTAGCTTTGGGTTCAATCTTGCGGTGTCCTTTCCCAGTGAGAGTAGGGGCAGCAAGGCACGTATTGTATTGATCGAGGATAAAAAGATGGGGTTTTCATCATATTGCTTGAGTTAATTCCTCTACATCATGTCATCTTACTTAATGCGTTACTCTGTTCTTCATGAACTTAATACTCTAGATGCAGGCAGGAATCGGTCGATGTGTGGAGTAATAGTAGTAGATGCAGAATCATTTTGGTCTATTTGACACAGACGTGATGCCTATATTCATGATCATTGCCTTAGATATCGTCATAACTTCGCGCTATCAATTGCTCGACAGTAATTTGTTCACCCACCGTATTATTTGCTATCTTGAGAGAAGCCTCTAGTGAAACCTATGGCCCTCGGGTCTATTTTCCATCATATAAGTTTCTATTTTCCATCATATAAGTTTATGATCTACAATATTAGTTTCCGATCTACTATTTTTGCAATCTTTTTTCGATCTATAAACCAAAAATACCAAAAATATTTACTTTACCATTCATCTATCTTTATCAGATCTCATTTTTGCAAGTAACCATGAAGGGATTGACAACCCCTTTATCGCGTTGGGTGCAAGTTGTTTGATTGTTTGTGTAGGTATTAGGTGATTTGTGTGTTGTCTCCTATTGGATTGATACCTTGGTTCTCTAAATAAGGGAAATACTTATCTCTACTTTGCCGCATCACCCTTTCCTCTTCAAGGGAAAACCAACGCAAGCTCAAGAAGTAGCAGGAAGAATTTCTAGTGCCGTTGTCGGGGAGATCTATGCCAAGTAAAGACATACCAAGTACCCATCATAAAATCTCATCTCTTGCATTACATTATTCGCCATTTGCCTCTCGTTTTCCTCTCCCCCACTTCTAAAACAATTTCTGAAAAGATTTGCCATTTCTTCGCCCCTCTTTCGTTCGTCTTCTTCGTTTCCTTTTTGAGTTCTCGTGTGTTGGATTGCTTGCGTTGTCATGGCTCAAGAGAATACAAAATTGTGTGATTTTTCCAACACTAATAACAATGATTTTATAAGTACCCTGATTGCTCCCGCCACTAGTGCGGAATCTTATGAAATTAATGCTGCTTTGCTGAACCTTGTTATGAAAGATCAATTTTCCGGCCTTCCTAGTGAAGATGCCGCATCCCATCTTAATAATTTCATTGAGTTGTGTGATATGCTTAAGAAAAAATGTGGATAATGATATTGTTAAATTGAAGCTATTCCCGTTCTCACTTCGAGATTGTGCTGAAACTTGGTTTTCATCTTTGCCTAAAAATAGTATTGATTCATGGAATAAGTGTAAAGATGCTTTTATTTCCAAGTATTTTCCTCCCACTAAGATCATCTTCCCTAGGAGCGATATTATGAATTTTAAGCAACTTGATCATGAACATGTTGCATAATCTTGGGAGAGGATGAAATTGATGATACGAAATTGCCCTACTCATGGTTTGAATTTGTGGATGATTATACAAAAAATTTATGCCGGATTGAATTTTGCTTCTAGAAATCTTTTAGATTCGGCCGTAGGAGGTACTTTTATGGAAATTACTTTAGGAGAAGCTACTAAACTCCTAGATAATATTATGGTTAATTATTCTCAATGGCATACCGAAAGATCTTCCACTAGTAAAAATAGTGCATGCGATTGAAGAGATTAATGTTTTGAGTGGAAAGATGGATGAACTTATGAAATTATTTGCTAGAAAGAGTGATTCTATTGATCCTAATGATATGCCTTTGTCTGCTTTGATTGAAAATAATAATGAATCTATGATGTGAATTTTGTTGGTAGGAACAATTTTGGTAACAACGCGTATAGAGGTAATTTTAATTCTAGGTCGTTCCCTAGTAATTCCACTAATAATTATGGTAATTCCTACAACAATTCTTATGGAAATTATAATAAGATGCCCTCTGATTTTTAAAATATTGTTAAATAACTTGTGAGTTCACAAAAGAATTTCAATGCTTTGATTGAAGAAAAATTGCTTAAGATTGATGATTTGGCTAGGAATGTGGATAGAATTTCTCTTGATGTTGATTCTTTGAAATTTAGATCTATCCCACACGAGCATGATATCAATGAGTCTCTCAAGGCAATGAGAATTTCCATTGATGAGTGCAAAGAAAGAGCCGCTAAGATGTGTGCCAAACGAGATTGGTTTGTAAAAACATGTTCTTCTAGTTTCCATGAAAATAATGATGAAGATCTTAAAGTGATTGATGTGGATCCTATTGAATCTTTGTTTTCCAATATAAATCTTGATAAAGATGGGACTAGAGATGAGTCAACTTTAGTTAAAAGGCGTCTAATGATAGTTTTTAGATCTTGATGCAAAAATTGATAAAAGTGGGATTGAAGAGGTCAAAACTTTAAGTAGCAATGAACCCACTCTTTTGGATTTCAAGAAATTTAATTATGGCAATTGTTCTTTAATAGATTGTATTTCCTTGTTGCAATCCATGTCGAATTCTCCTCCTGCTTATAATCAAAACAAAGCTTTTACTAAACATATTGTTGATGCTATGATGCAATCTTTTGAAGAAAAGCTTTAATTAGAAGTTTCTATTCCTAGACAAATTTATGATGAGTGGGAACCTACTATTAATATTAAGATTAAAGATTATGAGTGCCATGCTTTGTGTTATTTGGGTGCTAGTGTTTCCACGATTCCAAAAACTCTATGTGATGTGTTCGGTTTCCGTGAATTTGATGATTATTCTTTAAATTTGCATCTTGCGAATTTCACTATTAAGAAATCTATTGGAAGGATTAATGATGTTCTTATTGTTGCAAACATGAATTATGTGCCCATAGATTTCATTGTTCTTGATATAGATTGCAATCCTACATGTCCTATTATTCTTGGTGGACCTTTCCTTAGAACGATTGGTGCAATTATTGATATGAAAGACAGAAACATTAGATTTCAATTTCCGTTAAGGAAGGGCATGGAACACTTTCCAAGATATGGTTTTGTGTTTTAATTAGTGTTTGTGCCAAGTAAGACCTTTAGGATGGCTTACGGTGATAGTTGATTTGATCTTGATGAAAAACAGAAACTTCTGCACTCAAGGAAACAATTCTCATTTTTAACAGAAGCGTGATAAAATACTGATTATCTTTTGCAGAAGATTAATAAACAAATTTCTTGTGTTTCTGACGCCCGGATAGTTAAGCTATAGTGAACCTCCGCTAATGATGCCACGTCACCTCGGTTACTGTTGATAAACTCACGTTAGTTCAAAATGATTCAAATTCAAATTTTAATTAAAGGCAAACAATAAAAGTTTTCAAACAATAAAACTAAAAAGTTCGGGTTGTGCCAAATAATGCATAGGTATTATGGTGGAGAAACCACACTTCTATAAGATGCTTAAATACTCAAATGTGAATGAAACGGTAGCATAACTAATTTAATAAATGCCTTTTATTATTTTAAAATGTTAAACTATTTTATTTAGTTACCCAAATTAATGTGGCAGTAGTAAATATAGTAATACTAAATTAGGAACCATTTGTGTATTTTATAAAACTGTAAGCATTAATAAAGAAGTAAAAGAAAAGAAAAGGAATAAAGGCTAAAAGTGCTCGGTGCACTTAGGCCAGCCCGCAACAGTTCCCAGCCCAGTCCACTAGCGCCATTGTTTTCCTCCTGTTCATTAGGAGCGTGCTGGACGCGTGCGCGGCGTCCGTGGCCGCGGATGGCCACGTGCCGGCCATCCGCCATGTCCCCGGCGTCTACTAGGTCGCTCTCGAGCCCCTCGACGAAACCCTAGCTCCCCCAATTCCCCCCATCGCCTCAATCTCTTCTTCCCCGCGCAAGCCGAGCGAGTCCCTCGCCATTGCTCCGCCGCCGACATAGCCACCGAGCCCTCCTCGCCTCGCTGATATGTCCAGGAGATGCACCATCTTCTGCTTCGTCTTCCTCGTCCACGAGCTCAAGCCCGAAGCCACCACATCGACCGGATCGACGCCATCTTCTTCCTCGGTCGTCGCCGCTGTTCTTCATCGATCCGTCGCCACTTCAGCTCCTAATCCACCAACGGGCCTCCGTGTGCCTCCGTGGTGAGTTCCTCGTCACTTTCTCTCTTGCCACACATCGATTCCGTGCCTCGTGTTCCTGCTGCCATGGTCGCCGGAGATCAGTGTCGCCGCCGTGTTAACCGTCTCTGCTATTGTGCTCCTTTGGCCCAACCAAGCACGCCACCCCACTCGTGGTCTCACGTAGAAGCTGATCGTGCCCTTGGTGCGTTAGCTGCGTGTCTGTGGCTTCGATCTACATCGAGCCCAAGCCCCTGCATGCATTCTCGCGCCTTCGCGTTTGCCCGCTTGTGCGTGGCCTCGCCTCTCCGCCCGTGCCCACCGGAACCGCTGCCGCTGCTTCTGTTAAACTAGTGCTGCCGTTGGACTCTGCTCCCCCGCCCCGTGCAAGCTCCATCACGGCCAGGTTGCGCCCTCCCGCGCTGCTGCCACCGCTCGCCGGCCGGCGCCCTCACGCGTATACGCACGCCCCGGGCCGTGCCTTGCATACTGCTACTGATGCTTTGCGCTCGCCGCTCCCTATTGATGCCCCTCGCTGCCCGCTGCTGCCGTTTCCGGCACCGCGCCCTTAGCCATGCGTTGTCCCACTCCTGCTGCTGCTCATCCAGCCGTGGTCGTGCCGGCTCATCCCGCCGCTACTGCGCCCACCAGCACCCTGCCGCGCACGGTGCTCTCTGGTCGTGCCCAAGTGTGCCCCTGCCGCCGGGCTCCCTGCTCTTCTCGTCGCTGCTCTGCCTGCACTACAGTGGTACAGTAACTGAATGTTACTGTAGCGCTGGCTAGCTTTTGCTATTTCTATCTTCTTAGCTCTCTGGATGGCAACAAAACTATGGTCAAACAAAGTCTAATTTCGTTGAAATTAATTTGTGTTGGGAGTACACATGGCAACCTTCAAATTATTCCATTGGACCAAATTCAAATATGGCATGGATTAAATTCTATAAAAATCGCAAAATGCTTTGTTCTGTTAACAGGGAACAGAAATAACCCCTAGCTATGTGTTGCGTGTGTGTACACAGCCACGGCTGGGCTATGCCTAGTAATGGCCGGCCCTTACTTAGATTAGTACTGCTAGTAGGTCTTAATTAGTGCTAAGTTAGTCTAGTAGTAGATGATATGTAGGCCTCCATTAAATAAATTAGATTTATTTAATTGTTTAGATAAATAGTCTATGACATGTGGGCCACACATGCCTTTTTGACTAGTCAAATTGACTTGGTCAATTCGGATTAAACTAAATATAATAAATCCAGAAATTTTAGAAAATACTTAAAACTTTGAAAAATCATAGAAAATTAATCGTAACTCCGATGAAAATACTTTGTACATGAAAGTTGCTCAGAACAATGAGACGAATTTGGATATGCAGCTCGTTCGTCCGTCACGCATCCCTAGCATAGCGAATACGCAACTTTTCCTCTCCGATTCATCTACTCTCTTATGACAACTGGAGTTGTACCTTGGCCTTATAACAACTAGAACCGGATACTTAATAAGACACACCTTTTCAAGTGCCAGATACAACCGGTGATCGCTCTTTCACAGGGCGACGAGGGGAGGATCATCGGTTAGGATTATGCTACGTGATGCTACTTGGTTAACTACCATCTACTCTCTTCTTCTGCTGCAAGATGGAGGATACCAGAAGCGTAGTCTTCGATAGGACTAGCTATCCCTCTCTTATTTCGGCTTTCTGCAGTTCAGTCCACATATGATACCCCTTTTCCATTTGATACCAATGCATACATATGTAATGTAGCTCCTTGCTTGCGAGTACTTTGGATGAGTACTCACGGTTGCTTTTCTTCTTCTTTTCCCCTTTCCTATTTCCGATTGCTGCAACCAGACGATGGAGCCCACGAGCCAGACGCCACCGTCGACAATGACTACTACTACTCGGGAGGTGCCTACTTTTACGTGAAGCCCGCTGACGACGACCAGGAGTAGTGTAGGAGGATCCCAGGCAGGGGGTCCGCGCCTCTTTCGATCTGTATCCTAGTTTGTGCTAGCCTTCTTAAGGCAGACTTGTTTAACTTATGTCTGTACTCAGATAATTTTGCTTCCGCTGACTCGTCTATGATTGAGCTTTTGTATTCGAGCCCTCAAGGCCCCTGGCTTGTAATATGATGCTTGTATGACTTATTTTATTTGTAAAATTGTGTTGTGATATCTTCCCGTGAGTCCCTGATCTTGATCGTACACGTTTGTGTGTATGATTAGTGTATGATTAAATCGGGGGCGTCACAAGTTGGTATCAGAGCCAACTGCCTGTAGGAATCCCCCTTACATACTCCTTGGCCGAAGTTGAGTCTAGTCAGTGAAAACTGTTTTACTAACATGGCTGTGTGGCTTACGGGCCCACGTTGTCATTGGGTGGTATTAGGATCTTTTATTCCTCGTCTATACTCTGGGACTCTGATCTCTCTCCTATTCGGGTTAAAATGGTTTTACTAAATCTAACTTTAGGTTCTCGATAATGCTTTCTCCCGGAGAGCCCCTCATTCCATATGATCGTCTACTGCATCAGAAGATTTTGAAGATACTCTTCGGCCATTCTCGAGACCCTTGTGCCCTCTGCATTTTCAATTCCCTACTACCGATATATCCATATGGATAACGACATACCCTTGTTGTTCATACCATTACTCTGAGTTTCTCATGTTGTTACAAGATGCATTGAATTGCTCTCCTACTTTTAAGAATCCCTTGTACCACCGTCTTGTAGTTCCTTGACGCAGAAATACCCCTATGGATACGTTCTGAAACTTACCGAGTATCCACTCATCCCCAGTTGTTCATGTGTTTCACAGAAGTCTTCGAAATACCATTCGATTTTCTGATCCTCAGAAACCTATTGCTCTGGAATTTCTTGCTTGCTTTCATTATGATTAATCACATAAGTGTGGTAATCTTATTGGCAGCCTTTGTCACTATCATTTTGAGTCCATTGATTTAATATGTTGCGAATGCTCGCAATCGTCAATCAGATCCTAGAATTCTTCCTTTCGGCTCAGACATCATTTTGAACATGAGCTTGTTCTCGACCAATCAAATTTTGCCATCAATTGTGCCCCTAAGGCTATTCAACTTATCCATCCCTAATCAGAGCATTGCTTCTGATCCCTTGTCTTGGAATTGATAATTCCTTTGCATTTGAACTTTGAGTTAGTCAGTTGTTTCCATAAACTGATCTCCTTGCGTTCCTTCTTCCTCTGGTTGAGTATCGATGCTCACATCAGACCCCATGTGGACCACCAGATCCTTTGTTGGATTTTATCCGACAGCGTCCTTCATATTCTATAAGCTTGTGAGCCTTTCCTCGGATACATAATGCCTTTGGTAAATTGTATCCTCTGCTTTCTCCAGCATGCTCTACTATCGAGCTTGTGTTATTTATTCCTGAAATTGTGGTATATGCTCCTAAGATGCCTCGATGGGTTGAACCTATGCCTTCCATATTATGTGTGAACTCGAAAGTTTTCACGAGTCATACTCGTCTGGTATTTTGCCAGATAATTCAACACTACAACTTCTTCGAAAAAGAGAAGTGAATGAAAGGTTATGCATTGGAGAAGTGGGAGTCGACCATGAACCCTGTGTTCATGCCCATGGACGCGATGTATACCTGATCATGGAAGCTTCTTTTGAAATAATTGTTCCCTTATTATAAGTTCATCTTGAATCTGTGGACGTGGTTCTGACCATGTTCTCCCTTAAATACCATTACTCGTGCAAGTTTAAGCATTTGTCTTCTGCAGGGCAATACCCCAGTCCAACCTCCACTTCGGTCTGTCGTCGAGTATTACCCCATGGTATCTCGAGATATCATGGGACATCATAACTTCTTATGGGTTTTCATCAACTATTATTACTCACCGGATCCAATTGTTCCTAGGTTCTGGGTTGTCGTCAACCGAGAACACCGAATAGTGAATCGAGTCTGCACTCCGATTCAATAACCCTAAATAATTTTCATTGCTTACGAGTTTAAATAATCCTTCAAGTCATTCCTAGCTCGATCGGCTATACCCTTATCGTGCTGCTCTTGACTGTGCTACCTGGTCCTTCTTCCCGGAGCACAATTTTTGATGATGAGCTAAGCTTACGTCGATTTTCATCATCATATCATTTCTCCTTAAACCACAAGCTTGGTTTCGAGTTTGTGCCGTACCCGTGGTTTCAATAACCTTTCGCTTCATCAATCGTTTGACTTGATGTCATTGCCGATGGATTACATCTTCATGAAATCTCTCAACCATTGTGTCGTGATCATCATCAATCTTATGAGCTCTTCTAGGATATCAATCGAAGTCATGATGAGAAATACCATCCTTGCCCCTCGATGAATTGTGTTATCATCGACAAGTTATTGCCTTCCCCCAACACAAACTTGTTCGTGTCATGTGTTATACCTTGAGTTCCTTGCTATCCAACATTTCTTCTTTCTTACCTTGGAGTATTACCATCTTTTTATATCCAGGATATCGTGCTTAGCACACCCGGCCGGAGGCCCTATGGTTATAGATTCCTTTTCAGCAAGGTTATCCATTCTTCCATGAGGAAATTGCAAGACTTATTCTACAAGTTATTCCTGAGGGATCCTTTGTGTATCCAAGTTTGATATTTGCTTGAAGACCATGTCAATGCTATCTCGAAGCATGTCTGTGGTACTCTGATTTTCAATAAGAACATTTGAAGCACAATGCTAAATATTCTTATCATTTACCCTAACACCGTTGTATGGGTAATATCATGAGATTCCTCCCCCTTACCTAAATGGTTTTCTACTTTCTATCCTATCATGGATATCATGCTCCGCTTGTCCTTGGGAAGGATATACCCCCGAAATATGTGTGTATACACATTTTCCTTTCCATTGTTCTGTTTAAACCTGGTAATCACTTTTCCTTTCCATTGGTTTGTTTAAACCTTCTTGTGATCTATATGATCTAAGCAGTAATATTCTCTTGCTTATGTAAACACCTCGGTGTACAACTCTATCAGTAAGACCCTGTTACTATTGTTAATGACGTTCCGGTAGCCACTGATGGACGAGAACTTTGCCTATTGGTCTGCCTCGTTCAACGAGCAGGAAACTGGTTCTCTTCGTCCCTCGCCCTTGGTACCGATGTTGTTGCCAACATAACTAACAGGCTATCCCCTGACATGCCTTGCTTACATAATCGTGCAAAACATCACCGTCCTTCCTGCTTTTAACACACATGGTGGGCCCATAACCCACAGTTCCACAGGATCGAAACCTGACTCTCCTGTACACCACCTGTTCCCAAGGTTGTTCCTCGCGCTTGACTTCATATGTAATTCACGGGCCACCTGCCTAGTGATCTATTCTGGTAGCAGACGTAATACTTATTCTCATTGCTCTGAACCCCTTTCACTTTCTGATTAGGCCATCGAACGATTGCCTGCCCATTGGAATCTTCTCATGTTACCTTCTTACTTTACTCTCGATATTTTCTTAAGTATCTATTCAAGAGTTACTCATGTGATCATTCATGGGGTAACCCCCAGATGATTTCCCCTGATAGCATTCTATCGATGTCGGGCTGCCCCTTTCCTATTCGTAAGTATGTTGGAATTCCCAAAGAAAAGGACGACTTCACCATGATGACCTAAAGCAGAGAAATGAAAGCATCAACATAATGGATCGACCGCTTCAAGAAGAGCAACCAAGATTGAGGACGCTCATTAGAATTTTGCAACCAAATCCCTTCCCCCTCCTTTCCCCTCTTAAATCTCGGGACGAGATTTCTGGTAGTGGAGGAGAATTGTGACGCCCGGATAGTTAAGCTACAGTGAACCTCCGCTAATGATGCCACGTCACCTCGGTTACTGTTGATAAACTCACGTTAGTTCAAAACGATTCAAATTCAAATTTTAATTAAAGGCAAACAACAAAAGTTTTCAAACAATAAAACTATACCAAATAATGCATAGGTATTATGGTGGAGAAACCACACTTTTATAAGATGCTTAAATACTCAAATGTGAATGAAGCGGTAGCATAACTAATTTAATAAATGCCTTTTATTATTTTAAAATGTTAAACTATTTTATTTATTTACCCAAATTAATGTGGCGGTAGTAAATATAGTAATACTAAATTAGGAACCATTTGTGTATTTTATAAAACTGTAAGCATTAATAAAGAAGTAAAAGAAAAGAAAAGGAATAAAGGCTAAAAGTGCACGGTGCACTTAGGCCTGCCCGCAACAGTGCCCAGCCCAGTCCACTAGCGCCATTGTCTTCCTCCTGTTCATCAGGAGCGTGTTGGACGCGCGCGGCGTGGTGGCCGCGGATGGCCACGTGCCGGCCATCTGCCGTGTCCCCGGCGTCTACTAGGTCGCTCTCGAGCCCCTCGACGAAACCCTAGCTCACCCAATTCCCCCCATCGCCTCAATCTCTTCTTCCCCGCGCAAGCCGAGCGAGTCCCTCGCCATTGCTCTGCCGCCGGCATAGCCACCGAGCCCTCCTCGCCTCGCTGATATGTCCAGGAGATGCACTGTTTTCTGCTTCGTCTTCCTCATCCACGAGCTCAAGCCCGAAGCCACCACATCGACCGGATCGACGCCATCTTCTTCCTCGGTCGTCGTCGCTGTTCTTCATTGATTCGTCGCCACTTCAGCTCCTAAGCCACCAACGGGCCTCCGTGTGCCTCCGTGGTGAGTTCCTCGTCACTTTCTCTCTTGCCACACATCGATTACGTGCCTCGTGTTGCTGCTGCCATGGTCGCCGGAGATCAGTGTCGCCGCCGTGTTAACCGTCTCTGCTATCGTGCTCCTTTGGCCCAACCAAGCGCGCCACCCCACTCGTGGTTTCACGTAGAAGCTGATCGTGCCCTTGGTGCGTCAGCTACGTGTCTGTGGCTTCGATCTACATCGAGCCCAAGCCCCTGCGTGCATTGCTCGCGCCTCCGCGTTTGCCCGCTTGTGAGTGGCCTCGCCTCTCCGCCCGCGCCCGCCGGAACCGCTGCCGCTGCTTCTGTTAAACTAGTGCTGCCGTTGGACTCTGCTCCCCCGCCCCGTGCAAGCTCCATCGCGGCCAGGCTGCGCCCTCCCGCGCTGCTGCTGCCGCTCGCCGGCCGGCGCCCTCGCGCGTATACGCACGCCCCGGGCCGTGCCTTGCATACTGCTGCTGATGCTTTGCGCTCGCCGCTCCCTATTGATGCCCCTCGCTGCCCGCTGCTGCCGTTTCCGGCACCGCGCCCTTAGCCACGCGTTGTCCCGCTCCTGCTGCTGCTCATCCACCCGTGGTCGTGCCGGCTTATCCCGCCGCTACTGCGCCCACCAGCTCCCTGCCGCGCACGGTGCTCTCTGGTCATGCCCAAGTGTGCCCCTGCCGCCGGGCTCCCTGCTCTTCTCGTCGCTGCTCTGCCTGCACTACAGTGCTACAGTAACTGAATGTTACTGTAGCGCTGGCTAGCTTTTGCTATTCTATCTTCTTAGCTCTCTCGATGGCAACAAAACTATGGTCAAACAAAGTCTAATTTCGTTGAAATTAATTTGTGTTGGGAGTACACATGGCAACCTCCAAATTATTCCATTGGACCAAATTTAAATATGGCATGGATTAAATTCTATAAAAATCGCAAAATGCTTTGTTCTGTTAACAGGGAACAGAAGTAACCCCTAGTTATGTGTTGCGTGTGTGTACACAGCCACGGCTGGGCTATGCCTAGTAATGGCCGGCCCTTACTTAGATTAGTACTACTAGTAGGTCTTAATTAGTGCCAAGTTAGTCTAGTAGTAGATGATATGTAGGCCTCCATTAAATAAATTAGATTTATTTAATTGTTTAAATAAATAGTCTATGACTTGTGGGCCACACATGCCCTTTTGACTAGTCAAATTGACTTGGTCAATTCGGATTAAACTAAATATAATAAATCCAGAAATTTTAGAAAATACTTAAAACTTTGAAAAATCATAGAAAATTAACGGTAACTCCGATGAAAATACTTTGTACATGAAAGTTGCTCAGAACGATGAGACGAATCAGGATATGCAACCCGTTCGTCCGCCACGCATCCCTAGCATAGCAAATACGCAACTTTTTCCCTCCGATTCATCTATCTAAAAACGCGAAACACCGGGGATATTTTCCCGGTTGTTTTTCCCCTTCACCGGTAACACCACCTACTGCGTTAGGCCGTACCTAGCACCGTTAATTATCATGTCATGTATCGATATGCATCTTTTTGCATTGTATTCATTGTTTCTCCCCCCCTCTTCTCTCTGGTAGACTACGAGACTGACGCCGCTGTTGGTGCCCCGACCGACTACGTTGTTGACGACCCCTACTTGCGAGAGCAACCAGGCAAGCCCTCCCTTGATCACCAGATATCGCCTACTCTTCTCTATACTGCTTGCATTAGAGTAGTGTAGCATGTTACTGCTTTCCGTTAATCCTATCCTGATGCATAGCCTGTCCTTGCTACTACTGTTGTTACCTTTACCTGCAATCCTAACGCTTAGTATAGGATGCTAGATTATCATCAGTGGCCCTACACTCTTGTCCATTTGCCATGCTATACTACTGGGCCGCGATCACTTTGGGAGGTGATCACGGGCATATACTATATACTTTGCACTTTTACATTACCTGTGGTACTGTTCGGAGTTGGGGGCTGAAGGGGCAGGTGGCTCCATCCCGGTAGAGGTGGGCCTGGGTTCCCGACGGCCCTCGACTGTTACTTTGTGGCGGAGCAACAGGGCAGGTTGAGACCACCTAGGAGAGAGGTGGGCCTGGCCCTGGTCGGTGTTCGCGGATACTTAACACGTTTAACGAGATCTTGGTATTTGATCTGAGTCTGGTGTGACGCCCCGAGACCGATGTGCCAGGTGTCCTCCAGTTATTCGCTGTTGTTGCTTTGTCATTTGCTTGCATGTCGCATCTTGTTATGTTATCATGTGCATTGCATCATCATGTTTTCGAAACTTGCATATGTCCCAGCCTCCCCGTTCCTTCCGTTGTTCGTTATGAGTCCAGCCACACTTGCACGCGTCCGCGGCACGTCCGAAATATTATTTTATAAGTGGCCGGAGAATGTTCTTGGAATGGGATGAAAGTTGGCGTGTGGTCTTATTATAGTGTAGATAGACCGCCTGTCAAATTTCATCGCGTTCGGAGTTCGTTTGATAGCCCAACCGTTAAACTATAGCGGCAGTATAGTCGGTCTTTTCGTCGAACATTTTCGGTCTTCGGAAACTGTTGTCGGGCTGCAATTCTCTCCTCTCCTCTCAGTCCATGGCCCTCTACACAGCCCACTAGACTCAACCTACCCCTTCTTGCGTCTGGAGCCGTCGGATAGCGATCGCACGGTCCAAAAACCCCTCCTAACCCCTCAAACCCTAACCCTGTCTATAAAAGGAAGCCTCCCCTTCCATTTTTGGCAGCAGACAACTCCCTCCTCAAAATCCGCGCCGCCGCCAGCCTCCTCCACTCCTCAGCCGCCACCTCCCACCTCTCCACGCGGGCCCGTAGAGCCCAGAGCAAGCCCATCTGGGCCCGAAACCTCCCCACGCCCGCTCCAGGGACAAGCTCACCCTCGCCCGAGGCATCCAACCTCGTCCCTGCGCCGATCTGGATCGCGCGACCTCGCCACCAAGCATCGCCTGCCGGAGTGCGCCCCTCCTTGAAGCCGACCCCGCCTCCATCGCCTCACTCCGCCCGCCGCCCGGCCCCTCCGGCGATCGCCGCTGCCATGACGCCAGCGCCCGAGGCCTCCCCGCCGCCGTAGCTCCAACATCGGCCTCCGGCACTGCTCCTCGTCATCGACCCCTCCTCCCATCGGATCTGGCGCCGCCCCCACCAGATCCGCCTCGCCCGGCGTCTTCCCTGCTGCCTCGTCGACGGTGTCGTCTGCCGCCGCCAGGCCCCTGCCTCGATCGGGGGATCGAGACGAAGGGGCGAAGGCGCCCAAAGGCCTCCCGCGCGTGGGTCTCCACGCCGTCCTCGGCCCATCGCGCCGCCCGGGCCCCGTCCAGCAGGCCCCCCTGCCTCCTGCCTCCTCCTCTCCACAGTTTCGGGCCAAGGCCCATGGTGAGCGCCCAACCTCCCTCTGATTCGGCCCGTTATGTTTTTTTTTTCAGTTCTGGAGGTTTTTCCTAATTATCACAGAATTGCAGTTTTGCAGAAAAGACCCTCATGTTCATACATTTAATATCTCACAAACTAAGCATCGCATGTAAAAAACTTTAAATATGAAATATGACTAGAATTTCATCTAGTTTCATAATGTCTTTACCATCCATGTTTGAAATGCTTAAAATTCTGTTTGTGTAATTTTTGTCCATATGCCATGCTAAAATGCTTTAAATCATAACTAAATAACCGTAACTCAGATTTTAATAAACTTTATATGTAAACGGGGTAGAAAAATGCCTAGTTTAACATGGTCTACTTGTTTTGCATGTTTAACAACTCTAAAATTGTGTTTAGGGCAGTTCAGTACCATAACCAAAATATGCTCATGAGGAGTTTTCGGATTTGTTGTTTGTTGTTCCCGGCCTCATTTAAACTTGACTAGATAGGTAGTTTTTCTTTGCTTCACCCTCTTGCCATGGTTAACAACATTTAATATTGTTGGGTAAATAAACAAGATCGAACTAAATAACTTGAACGTGGTGTTTCGTCAATATGCAACGGAGTTGCATATTGAGCTCCACTTAATTTGTAGGATTGCTTGTGCATTTTGCCATGCCATGCCTCATTACACCGGACATGCATCATACTTGTTTACGCATCGTGCCATGTTGTTGTAGTGGTTGTTTACTTTGTTGTTTGCTTTCTTTCTAGTGTACTTCGTCTCGGTAATCCGGCAATGTCGCGTTTGTGAGGACCCGTTTCGTCTACGTCTGTTTATCTTCTTCATGGACTCGTTCTTCTTCCTTGCGGGATTTCAGGCAAGATGACCATACCTTCGAAATCACTTCTATCTTTGCTTGCTAGTTGCTCGCTTTTTGCTATGCCTATGCTGTGATACCTACCACTTGCTTATCATGCCTCATATATTGTTGAACCAAGCCTCTAACCCACCTTGTCCTAGCAAACCGTTGTTTGGCTATGTTACCACTTTGCTCAGTCCCTCTTATAGCGTTGTTAGCTGCAGGTGAAGATGAAGTTTGTTCCTTGTTGGAACATGGAGATGTTGTTCCTTGTTGGAACATGTTTACTTGTTGGGATATCACAATATCTCTTATTTAATTAATGCATCTATATACTTGGTAAAGGGTGGAAGGCTTGGCCTTATGTCTGGTGTTTTGTTCCACTCTTGCCGCCCTAGTTTCCGTCATATCCGTGTTATGTTTCCAGATTTTGCGTTCCTTACGCGGTTGGGTAATAATGGGAACCCCTTGACAGTCCGCCTTGAATAAAACTCCTCCAGCAATGCCCAACCTTGGTTTTACCATTTGCCACCTAGCCTTTTTTCCCTTGGGTTCTGCAGACTCAAGGGTCATTATTATTTTAACCCCCCGGGCCAGTGCTCCTCTGAGTGTTGGTCCAAACTGTCAGCCGCCGGTGGCCACCAGGCGCAACTCTGGGCTGGCCTACTGGAAGTTTGGACAATCTGAGTGTGCCCTGAGAATGAGATATGTGCAACTCCTATCGGGATTTGTCGGCACATTCGGATGGTGTTGCTGGATTTGTTTTAACTTGTCGAAGTTGTCTTGTATAACCGGGATGCCGAGTCTGATCGGAATGTCTCGGGAGAAGGTATATCCTTCATTGACCGTGAGAGCTTGTCATGGGCTAAGTTGGGACATCCCTGCAGGGATTTGAACTTTCGAAAGCCATGCCCGTGGTTATGGGTAAATGGGAATTTGTTAATGTCCGGTTGTAGAAAACCTGAAGTTAACCTTAATTAAAATACATCAACCGCGTGTGTAACCGTGATGGTCTCTTTCCGGCGGAGTCCGGGAAGTGAACACGGTGTTGGAGTAATGCTTGACTTAGGTTGTTCTAGGATCACTTCTTGATCATAGTTATTCGACCGTGCTTTTGCCTTCTCTTCTCGCTCTCTTTTGCGAATAGGTTAGCCTCCATATATGCTAGTCGCTTGCTGCAGCTCCACCTCATACCTTTACCTTACCCATAAGCTTAAATAGTCGTGATCGCGAGGGTGCGAGATTGCTGAGTCCCCGTGGCTCACAGATACTTCCAAAACCAGCTTGCAGGTGCCGATGATACCGTGCAGATGACGCAACCGAGCTCAAGGAGGAGCTCGTTGAAGATCTTGTCCTTGTGTTGTTTCGTTCTAATCGATCAGTAGTGGAGCCCAGTTGGGGTCGATCGGGGATCTGTGTAGCATTTGGGATAGTCTTTTTTTATTTTGGTTCCGTAGTCGGACCTTGTGTGTATTTGGATGATATGCTTTATTCATGTAATTATGTGAAGTGGAGATTGTAAGCCAACTATGTATCTTTTCCCTTATGTATTACATGGGTTGTGTGAAGATTACCTCACTTGCGACATTGCTTTCAATGCGGTTATGCCTCTAAGTCGTGCTTCAACACGTGGGAGATATAGCCGCATCGAGGGCATTACATCCGGCCACTGGCCTATACGCACTAACCATCTACGCGGGGACAGTTATGGGCACTCGACATCGTGGTATCAGCCGAAGCCTTCGTGACGTCAGCGATTGAGCGGCGCGCGCTGGATTGGACTGGAACGCCTGCTAGGCTAGGTCTGCTTCCAGCCGCCTCGCAACGTGCAGGTGTGCAATGGGCGATGGGCCCAGACCCCTGCGCCATAGGATTTAGACCGGCGTGCTGACCTCTCTGTTGTGCCTAGGTAGGGCTGCGGCATGTTGATCTTCCGAGGCCGGGCATGACCCAGGAAAGTGTGTCCGGCCAAATGGGATCGAGCGTGTTGGGTTATGTGGTGCACCCCTGCAGGGAAGTTAATCTATTCGAATAGCCGTGATCTTCGGTAACAGGACGACTTGGAGTTGTACCTTGACCTTATGACAACTAGAACCGGATACTTAATAAAACACACCTTTCCAAGTGCCAGATACAACCGGTGATCGCTCTCTCACAGGGCGACGAGGGAAGGATCATCGGTTAGGATTATGCTAGGCGATGCTACTTGGTTAACTACCATCTACTCTCTTCTTTCGCTGCAAGATGGAGGATACCAGAAGCGTAGTCTTCGATAGGACTAGCTATCCCTCTCTTATTCCGGCTTTCTGCAGTTCAGTCCACATATGATACCCCTTTTCCATTTGATACAATGCATACATATGAAGTGTAGTTCCTTGCTTGCGAGTACTTTGGATGAGTACTCACGGTTGCTTTTCTTCCCCTTTTCCCCTTTCCTATATCCGATTGCTGCAACCAGACGATGGAGCCCAGGAGCCAGACGCCACCGTCGACAACGACTACTACTACTACTCGGGAGGTGCCTACTTCTACGTGAAGCCCGCTGACGACGACCAGGAGTAGTGTATGAGGATCCCAGGCAGGGGGTCCGCGCCTCTTTCGATCTGTATCCCAGTTTGTGCTAGCCTTCTTAAGGCAGACTTGTTTAACTTATGTCTGTACTCAGATATTGTTGCTTCCGCTGACTCGTCTATGATCGAGCTCTTGTATTCGAGCCCTCGAGGCCCGTGGCTTGTAATATGATGCTTGTATGACTTATTTTATTTGTAAAGTTGTGTTGTGATATCTTCCCGTGAGTCCCTGATCTTGATCGTACACGTTTGCGTGTATGATTAGTGTACGATTAAATCGGGGGCATCAGAGTGTTGTCCTAATTTTTCAGAATTTTTGGAGTTACAGAAGTATTCGAGAGTTACAGATTACTACCGACTGTTCTGTTTTTAACAGATTCTGTTTTCTATGTGTTGTTTGCTTATTTTGATGAACCTATGGATAGTATCGGGGGGTATGAACCATGGAAAAGTTGGAATACAGTAGATAATACACCAATATAAATAAAGAATGAGTTCACAATAGTACCAAAAGTGGTGATTTATTTTATTATACTAACGGAGCTTATGAGATCTTCTGTTGAGTTTTGTGTTGTGAAGTTTTCAAGTTTTGGGTAGGATTTGATGGACTATGGAATAAGGAGTGGCAAGATCCTAAGCTTGGGGATGCACAAGGCACTCCAAGGTAATATTCAAGGAGAACCAAGAGCCTAAGCTTGGGGATGCCCCAGAAGGTATCCTATCGGTGTCAAAACCGGCGGATCTCGGGTAGGGGGTTCCGAACTGTGTGTCTAAGGTCGAGGGTAACAGGAGATGGGGGACACAATGATTACCCAGTTTCGGGCCCTCTCTATGTAGGTAATACCCTACTTTCTGCTTGATTGATCTTGATGAATATGAGTATTACAAGAGTTGATCTACCACGAGGTCGTAATGGCTAAACCCTAAAAGTCTAGCCTGTCTGACTATGATCATTAGGGTGTCTCTCTACGGACCTAGCCCTCCGGTTTATATAGACACCGTAGGAATCTAGGGTTACATAAGGTCGGTTACAGAGAAAGGAATCTTCATATTTGGCCGCCAAGCTTGCCTTCCATGCCAGGGAGAGTCCCATCCGGACACGGGTAGAATCTTCGGCCTTTTTATCTTCACAGCCCGTCAGTTCGACCCATGTCTAATAGGTCGGACGCCCGAGGACCCCTTAGTCCAAGACTCCCTCAGTAGCCCCTGAACCAGGCTTCAATGACGAGGTGTCCGGCGCGTAGATTGTCTTCAACATTGCAAGGCGGGTTCCCTTTTCCGAATACTCCAAGATAGTCTTCGGCCGTAATGAACGTGTCCGGATCTGCAACACAAGTACCACACACAACCGTAGAGAATATAATATTTGTATGAGTTCAATCCGCTGACAACTTTATGTAACGTGACATCACGTTTGCCCGGTCATTTGTTTCAAACCGTTTCTTGTCCTGCCGTTCCATGTTTTGAGGCACGGTTTTTATTGGCACGTCTTGTCGAAGCAGAGATCGTGTCCCCTTATCACGGAATTCTCATCAATACTAGCGTGGATAACCCAATTGTTCCATTGGTATGATTCCTTAGGAATAGGCAGGTTTTCAGATTTAGGTGGAGGCGATCGATATCCGTTGCCTTTATAAAGGAGCCAAGGGCCGCCTTGTTTTGCGCCACCCTTTTCTTAGCCCTTCCAACTTCGAGTTCTAACACCCAAGGCTCGACTTCGTTGCTTCAAGCTCCCCAATCATGTCCAGACCCAGCCCACAGGGCCATTGGGTGGCCTCCTCTGTTATGGAGGAGGACATCATGAAGCTTCACGCAGCCAGATACCTGATCGCAGAGATCCCCCACGGGCTCCCTGCTCGAGGACAGGTTATTCCTACTCCTAGATTCGGCGAGAGGGTCGTATTCATCTCCCACTTCCTGTGAGGGCTAGGATTCGCTCTTCACCCCTTCATCTAGGGGCTCATGTTTTACTATGGACTAGATTTTCACGATCTAGCCCCGGATTCTTTCCTTTTCATCTCGACGTTCATCGTCACGTGTGAGGCCTTTCTCCGCATTCCCCACACTTCGGCTTATGGCTTAAGACCTTTAGCATGAAGCCGAAGGTAGTCGACGGGGAACAAGCGGAGTGCGGAGGGGCTATAGTGAGCAAACTTATCAATGCTCCCTGGCCAAAAGGCTCTTTCACCGAAACTCCTGACCTATGGCAGCGGGAGTGGTTTTATGTCACTGAACCGCGCGGTACCAAGTGGGCGCCTATACATGTGTTTCGATCTGGCCCATCATTACAACTTGCGTTATGGATTAATAAAGGATTGGACTGGGATCAATTGATGAAGTGCAGACTCTACAGAGCCGCAATCGGAGCCTCCTTGAGAAGGACGTCAATCTTATCAACGTGGTTCAAGTAATGCTGGTCCGCAGGGTTCTGCCATGCTAGCGACGGCCTCTCCGTATGTGGGAGTTTAATCCGGAAGGACCACAGACCCTCCAAGACTTCACTGGTATTACGCACAAGGGAATGTGGAAGCTGTTTTTCGGGAAACAAAAACAGTGGCCGAACACCACCGAGGACATCGGTCAGCCATCCGGATACCTCGATAAGCGCTCTATTTCCAAACAATTTTTTAGCAATGTATGTCATAGTGCGACACTGATCACACTATCATCTTCCAGGGCTGGATAAAGAAAGCAGAGCGAATCAAGTGTTTGGCCCCTCTTCCTGAAGACTCAGCGGACCCCGTATTAACAAGGATGCTGGCCCCGGCACCGTACCAGATGCCTGTGAAGGAGGACAAGACGGAGAGCGGGAAGACCGAAGGTGGCCTCCATCCCGAAGATGTATTAGATGCTGTGTCCGGGGAGATGAAAATCCCATCGCCCAAAGACAAAAGTAAAGGAGGAGCCAACGTTCATTCTCCCCATGGTAAGAAAAGGGCCGTCTCTGAAGATTGGGAGGAAAAGGCTCCCAAGCGAGGCAAGATGCCCCTGTCGGGCGGCTCAGGCTTGGAAGACGACGTTATCGCGCAGACCCCCGACGAGGACAAGCCTAAATCGTAAGCGAACAAGGGTGTTTTACACATACCTCATCCCTCTCCTGTGACCAAGGTAACATCTAGAATGTATGTTTTTGCAGCTTCGCGCATAGTCTTCCTCAACAATCCTCTTCCTCAGGGGATCTTCTCCCGGAGATGATGGAAAGCGAGATGCCTCCACCAGTCTCCTCGCCCAATAGGGCGGATGACTTTGAGGTGTCGTCCCGGAGGGTCTCTCCTGATCAACAAGTGACGCGAGGGATGATGAAAACACCAACCGAAGGTGATACTTCGGTAGCCTAGGGTCCGGGGGCCAATAATAAAGGCCCCAGACTGTCCGGCTTACAGCCGGAGACAATTCTAGGGAAGAATGAACGGATCCCTTCGAAGGGAGGCCGTGCTGCTACAGCAACTTCCGGAGATCCAGAAGCGCCGGATATATTGACGAACATGCTGCGACAGGCGTAATTGTATACTGAGACACGCATAACTGCAGATGGAGCTACTGCGGTGGAGGCCCTTCGGGCTGAGCTTGTCCTTGCCAAGGAGCAAGCCCGGATGAGCAAGTTGGCTGCCAATAAGGTAGCTGATGAATTAAAAGCCAAATAGGTTGCTCGGCGCCAGTGTGAGGAGAGAATTTCTGTCATGGCGCACAAGCTAGAGGAAACCACTGTCCAATGTGAATTCCTCGAGAGGGATAATAAAGCCAAAGCGGCCAATCTTGACAAGGCCTTACACGAGGCGAGAGAAGCACGGTCCGAGTCTAGAGCAGCTTGGGAGGAGATCCGACAAGCTGGGGAGATAGCGGCTGGTAAACCTTTCTTGTTACAGACTAAATTCGGCGATCCGAAGTATTCCCCGCTTAATCAGATGTGGAGCTCTCCAAACGCATTCTTGGACCTGCCGAAGAGTACCTCCGATGCGGCACAATTTTACCAAGCGTAGGAAGGGTGTGCCATGGAGAAGCTGTTTTGGTCACAGTTCGGCGCACCAAAGCGTCCGCTGTTACTAAATGAACAGATGGCCCAGTGGGCCGAGCTCCATAGGATATCCGGTTGTGCCTTGAAGGACGTCATAGTCCGGCTGTGGCCTACTGAGCCCATTCAGAATAGCTACTTCGGTTTGGTGCAGCGGCTTGTGGATGCGGTGCAGCGTATCGACGCCATTAAGTGTTCAGTGTGCATTGAAGGTGCACGGATGGCTTTTTCCCATGTCAAAACATACTGGGCAAAGATGAAGGCCACCGACGTTGCGGCGAGGAGTCCCCTCAAGGGGAAGGACCATCACGCACCCGGACATTATTTCGAGGACGTCTTAGAGGGTGCTCGCTTGATAGAGGGTCAGTGCTCAAAAGATATGACATTCAAATGAAGCGTATTGAAATTGTAAAAGACAATATTATGATATTTGCTTAAAAGCCTTTTGGTTCCCCCGGTGTGTCCATTTTTGTATAATCTGAAAGTTTTCAAGTCATCGGCTTCAGCCCCCACGTAGGAAATACGGGGGTGTTCGGAAAAGCACTTGATCACTCTTAACCCAACGTCTTGGTCCATGAAGGAGGTGTCAATGCGGTGAATGAGGCAATCGGGCTATAGGGCGTTAACACTTTCACTTAGCCATAGGAGTTTTATGGTGGGTCTACGATATAAACCCTGGTATGTACGTGGTTATCCCAGTGTGGTGCGTTTACCTGTATGACCTGAAGAAAGGTCCTTCATATAATACGGGGGGAATTGCGAAAGATTCCGATAAGTCGTCGAGTGGTTGACCAGCTCTCGCCGCATCATGACAGTCATTTTTCAGCTTTCTCTACTGAGGTGTTTGACCATATGAACCGGAAACACGATCGCAGTAGTTCTCCCTTTACTACCTTAGCCGATAGAGCGGAACGTAAGGTAGCAATCACAGGAGCCGGGCAACCCAACTATTGACCCAAGACATGATTCAGAGCTGATGCATATAAGGCCAAACTCGCGACGCCGAAGTATGCTATAAAGCTGTTCGGACTTGTTGGAAATTTATTTTGTGCCCATATCGAGCCCCTGACGAGTAATGTCGGGGCGTGCGAAATAACACAAGGAGCAAAATGCAGCTTTTCTTAGAGAAAAGTGAATACTGGATACATATTATATTCACTAGAACTTGAGTGATATGCCCATCGTTATTTTGTATATGATAACTCCACGACCTTGGCTATTTGACATGCCAAGGGTCGACGGTTGAGGTAGAAGGCACTTTACAGGCTCGCAAAATAGAGAGTGCGGTCTACAAAAAGTTGTTTTGGACCTCCTGTTGCACGTCTGCGTCGCCTTTCCTCGATGAAGGGGCTCCTTAAAGGGAGGAGCTTTTGAATGTACAAACCGGGACTGCGATAGAGTCGGTGAGATGACCAGCCTGCGAGTCACCTGTGGTAAAGGATAATGAAAAAAGAAAGAGTGGTTAGAAAAGGAAAGAAAGAGGTTATGGGAGTACTTGTAAGACCGTCCGTATTGTGCCTCCGCCGATGCCCATGGTATTTTAAGTGCATAATTATGTATGCGCAGTACAGATTTCGCGGGTGTATGAGGTAGACGGCGGAAGCCGAACTGCTAGTCCAGCTCCATAACTCGTTAGTCCTGCTGAATGGAGACCGACGACTTAATGGCCGACAAGGTATGCGGTTTAATAAGACCGATTTGTACTTCGGCTGGAGATAATGTAGTATGGTCCTCAGTCCGAATGGAGTGCGTGTTGTGCTCTGATGACCCACAAGTGTAGGGGATCTATCGTTGCCTTTTCGATAAGTAAGAGTGTCGAACCCAATGAGGAGTAGAAGGAAATGATAAGCAGTTTTCAGTAAGGTATTCTCTGCAAACACTGAAATTATCGGTAACAGATAGGTTTGTGATAAGGTAGTTTGTAACGAGTAACAAGTAATGAAAGTAAATAAGTGCAACAAGATGGCCCAATCCTTTTTGTAGCAAAGGACAAGCCTGGACAAACTCTTATATGAAGGAAAGCGCTCCAGAGGACACATGGGAATTATCGTCAAGCTAGTTTTCATCATGATCATATGATTCGCGTTCGGTACTTTGATAATCTGATATGTGGGTGGACCGGTGCTTGGGTACTGTCCTTACTTGGACAAGCATCCCACTTATGATTAACCCCCATTGCAAGCATCCGCAACTACAACAGAAGTATTAAGGTAAACCTAACCATAACATGAAACATATGGATCCAAATCAGCCCCTTACGAAGCAACGCATAAACTAGGGTTTAAGCTTCTGTCACTCTAGCAACCCATCATCTACTTATTACTTCCCAATGCCTCCCTCTAGGCCCAAACAATGGTGAAGTGTCATGTAGTCAACGTTCACATGACACCACTAGAGGGATGATAGCATACATCTCATCAAAACATCGAACGAATACCAAATTCACATGACTACTAATAGCAAGACTTCTCCCATGTCCTCAGGAACAAACATAACTACTCACAAAGCATATTCATGTTCATAATCAGAGTGGTATTAATTAATATGCATAATGGATCTGAACATATGATCTTCCACCAATTAAACCAACTAGCATCAACTACAAGGAGTAATCAACACTACTAGCAACCCACAGGTACCAATCTGAGGTTTGGATACAAAGATTGGATACAAGAGATGAACTAGGGTTTGAGATGAGATGGTGATGGTGAAGATGTTGATGGAGATTGACCCCCTCCCGATGAGAGGATCGTTGGTGATGACGATGGTGATGATTTCCCCCTCCCGGAGGGAAGTTTCCCTGGCAGAACAGCTTGCCGGAGCCCTAGATTGGTTCCGCCAAGGTTCCGCCTCGTGGTGGCAGAGTTTCTTCCCCAAAGCTTGCTTCTAATTTTTTCCTGGACGAAAGACCTCATATAGCAGAAGATGGGCATTGGAGGGCCACCAGGGGGCCCACGAGGCAGGGGGCGCGCCCAGGGGGTAGGGGGCGCCCCCACCCTCGTGGCCAGGGTGTGGCCCCCTCTGGAACTTTCTTCGCTCAGTATTTTTTATTAATTCCAAAAAGGACTTCCGTGAAGTTTCAGGACTTTTGGAGCTGTGCAGAATAGGTCTCTAATATTTGCTCCTTTTCCAGCCTAGAATCCCAGCTGCCGGCATTCTCCCTCTTCATGTAAACCTTGTAAAATGAGAGAGAATAGGCATAAGTATTGTGACATAATATGTAATAACAGCCCATAATGCAATAAATATCGGTATAAAAGCATGGTGCAAAATGGACGTATCAACTCCCCCAAGCTTAGACCTCGCTTGTCCTCAAGCGAAAGCCGAAATCGAAAAATATGTCCACATGTTTAGAGATAGAGGTGTCAATAAAAATAAAATATGGACATGAGGGCATCATGATCATTCTTAGAACAGCAATATATATATATATATATATATATATATATATTGGCATATGATCTCTTATGCTAAAGTAACAATTCAATCACAATTTCAAGTATGAATCATAAACTTGATTGAGAACCAACAAACTCTAATCTCAGTCATTGGGGCAATTGCAATTTATCATAACATAGGAAAGAGTCAATATAAGAGCTTTTCAGCAAGTCCACATACTCAACTATCATTTAATCTTTCATAATTGCTAACGCTCACGCAATATTTATGGGTATGAAGTTTTAATCGGACATAGAGAAAGATAGGGGCTTATAGTTTTGCCTCCCAACGTTTCACCTCAAGGGTAATGTCAACAAGAATAGTTCATGAAAACTCACATCCAATTAGCTATATATATCAGGATCTTTCCAACACATTGTGCTTGCCAAAGGATAAAATTTAAAAAGGAAAGGTGAATATCACCATGACTCTTTGCATGAATTATAAGACAATAATAAAAGATAGGCCCTTCGCAGAGGGAAGCAGAGGTTGTCATGCGCTTTTATGGTTGGATGCACAAAATCTTAATGCAAAAGAACATCACTTT
This sequence comes from Triticum aestivum, assembly GCF_018294505.1. Lineage (NCBI taxonomy): Eukaryota > Viridiplantae > Streptophyta > Magnoliopsida > Poales > Poaceae > Triticum > Triticum aestivum. The sequence goes on from NC_057806.1 coordinate 346,255,231, forward strand.
ATATTGCCACTTGTGATATGGACCTTTATTATGTAGTCCATCGCTTTTATTTCTTCCACATCACAAGATCGTATAAAGCTTATTTTCTCCACATTAATAAGTCATACATATTTAGAGAGCAATTTTTATTGCTTGCACCGATGACAACTTACTTGAAGGATGATACTCAATCCATAGGTAGATATGGTGGACTCTCATGGCAAAACTGGGTTTAGGGATATTTGGAAGCACAAGTAGTATCTCTACTTGGTGCAAATATATTGGCTAGCATGAGAGGGAAAGGCAAGCTCAACATGTTGGATGATCCATGACAATATAATTTATCTCAGATGTAAGAAAACATAACCCATTACGTTGTCTTCCTTGTCCAACGTCAACTCTTTAGCATGTCATACTTTAATGAGTGCTCACAATCATAAAAGATGTCCAAGATAGTATATTTATATGTGAACCTCTCTTTCTTTATTACTTCCTATTAATTGCAACGATGACCAAAACTATGTTTGTCAACTCTCAACAACTTTTATTCATCATACTCTTTATATGTGAGCTCATTACTCTCCATAAGATCCATATGATCTCTTTATTTCTTTTTATTTCTTCTCTTTATTTTATTTCCTCAAGATCATAGCAAAATAATCAAGCCCTTGACTCAACACTAATCTTTATTATATATAGCTCACGGACTCGATTACATAGAAAGATCATAAAGCAAAACTCACAACTAGATCATACTTAAACTTTATTCTACTAGATCAAGATATTATCAAAATGATCGAACTAAGAAAAACGGTAAAGATAAAAGTTGTGATGGTGATACGATACCGGGGCACTTCCCCAAGCTTGGCAGTTGCCAAGGGGAGTGCCCATACCCGTGTGATTATGTCTCCTTCTTCGGGGGTGGTGATGTGATATTCTTGGCGATGATGCCCCTCAGGATACGATTCTCTTCCTCGAGCTTATTGACTTGCTGCTTGAGGTTCATTATTTCCTTATGGAGCTTGCCAGTGACGGCTAAAGCTCCTTTCACCCAAGGATGTTGCATAGCTGCAGGAGAACAAGTAACAATCTTTTTCATATTTTCATAAGAGAGAAATCTAACATTGGAAGGGATGACCGAGTTTGGAATAGCTGAGCTATGTAGTTCCCCCATCGTGAATCCTGCCCAGAAACGAGAAGTAACTTCTTGATCCTCCTCCATGGCATCTATCCTTTTCAAGTCAGCTTCCATCTCTTCCTCCGTTGAGGGCCCAAAGTGATAGGCATCGTTGTTTTCCCCTGGACCTGGTGTCGGATGAGACACCTGACTCTCCCCGACTGACTCTTGAGAGGACATCTTGCTCTGATCTGCGGCAAAAACAACTCGAAACAAAGACAGGAGATATTTGTGTGATATGGTGGTCAAAACCTCCGAGAGATTATATAATGATTTTTTGCAGACCAAAAGAAGTATCATGCAAGAAAACGGAGTCCAGAGAGCACACGAGGTGCCCACGAGGAAGGGGGCGCGCCCAGGGGGTAGGGTGCGCCCTCCACCCTCTGGAAGCCTTGTGTCCTTTCCGGCCTGCTTCTTATTTTCTTATTTTCTTAAATATTCCAAAACAGAGAAAAATTGCCATTAAAACTGTTTTGGAGTCGGTTTACTTACCGTACCATGTACCTATTCCTTTTCGGAGTCTGAAACGTTCTGGAAGGTGTCCCTTATGTATTCCTCCGGGGTTACGGTTTCAATAACATTAGTTTCAACATTTATAGGATTACCTGAGATATAATGTTTGATTCTTTGGCCGTTCACCACCCTCGGATTTGTGCCTTCGAAGTTGTTGATTTTGATGGCACCGGAACGATAGACCTCCTCGATAACGTAAGGACCTTCCCATTTAGAGAGGAGTTTGCCTGCAAAAAATTTTAAACGAGAGTTTTATAGCAATACATAATCAGCTACATTAAACTCACGCTTTTGTGTCCTTTTATCATGCCATCTTTTAACTTTTTCTTTAAACAGCTTGGCATTTTCATAAGCCTGGGTTCTCCATTCATCAAGTGAGCTAATGTCAAAAAGCCTCTTCTCACCGGCAAGTTTGAAGTCATAGTTGAGCTCTTTAATATCCCAATATGCCTTATGTTCTAATTCGAGAGGAAAGTGACATGTTTTACAATAAACCATTTTATACGGAGACATACCCATAGGATTTTTATATGCAGTTCTATAGGCCCATAATGCATCATCAAGTTTCTTTGACCAATTCTTTCTAGATCTATTAACAGTCTTTTGCAAAATTAATTTAAGCTCTCTATTACTCAATTCTACTTGACCACTAGACTGTGGATGATAAGGAGATGCAATTCTATGATTAACATCATACTTAGCAAGCATTTTACGAAAAGCACCTTGAATGAAGTGTGAACCACCATCAGTCATTAAATATCTAGGGACTCCAAACCTCGAGAAAATAACTTCTTTAAGCATCTTAATAGAGGTGTTATGATCAGCACTACTAGTTGGAATAGCTTCTACCCACTTAGTAACGTAATCAACAACAACTGAAATATGTGTATATCCATTAGAGGAAGGAAAAGGTCCCATATAATCAAAGCCACAAACAACAAATGGTTCAATAACAAGTGAATAATTCCTAGGCATTTCTTGACGTCTACTAATATTACCAATTCTTTGACATTCATCACAAGACAAGAGAAACTTACGGGCATCCTTGAAGAGAGTAGGGCAATAAAAACCGGATTTCAATACCTTGTGTGCAGTTCTATCTCCAGCATGGTGCCCTCCATAGGCTTCGGAGTGACACTTGCGTAGGATCTGTTCCTGTTCATGCTCAGGTACACAACGTCAAATAACACCATCTACTCCTTCTTCATAAAGATGTGGGTCATCCCAAAAGTAATGCCTTAAATCATAGAAGAACTTTTTCTTTTGCTGGTATGTGAAACTAGGTGGTATAAATTTAGCAACAATATAATTAGCATAATCAGCATACCATAGAGCAGTTCGAGAAGCATTTATGACATTTAATTGTTCATCAGGAAAGCTATCATCAATAGGTACTGGGTCATCAAGAACATTCTCTAACCTAGACAAGTTGTCTGCAACGGGGTTCTCAGCTCCCTTTCTATCGATAATATGCAAATCAAATTCTTGTAGTAGGAGAACCCATCTAATAAGTCTAGGTTTAGCATCTTTCTTTTCCATAAGATATTTAATAGCAGCATGATCAGTGTGAATAGTTACTTTAGAATCAAAAATATAATGTCTAAACTTATCACAAGCAAATACAACTACTAAAAATTCTTTTTCAGTAGTAGCATAATTTCTTTGGGCACTGTCTAGGGTTTTACTAGCATATTGGATAACATTTAATTTCTTATCAACTCTTTGTCCTAGAACAGCCCCTACAGCATAAGCACTAGCATCGCACATAATTTCAAATGGTAAATTCCAATCAGGAGGTTGAACAATAGGTGCAGAAATCAAGGCTTTCTTAAGTATTTCAAATGCTTCTACATAGTCATCATCAAAGATAAAAGGAATATCTTTTTGTAATAGGTTATTCAGAGGCCGAGAAATTTTTGAGAAGTCCTTAATGAACCTCCTATAAAAATGGGCGTGACCAAGGAAACTTCTTATACCTTTGATGTCCTTGGGACACGACATCTTTTCAATAGCGTTAACCTTAGCTTTATCAACTTCAATACCTCTTTGAGAAATTTTATGCCCCAAGACAATACCTTTGTTAACCATAAAGTGGCACTTCTCCCAGTTCAAGACAAGATTAGTTTCTTCACATCTCTGCAAAACTCGATAAAGGTTGCTCAAGCAATCATCAAAAGAGGATCCATAAACGGAGAAATCATCCATGAAAACCTCACAAATCTTTTCACATAAGTCAGAGAATATAGCCATCATGCATCTTTGAAAGGTAGCAGGTGCATTACATAAACCAAAAGGCATATGTCTATAAGCAAAAGTACCGAAAGGGCAAGTAAAAGTGGTCTTTGCTTGATCATCAGCTCACACAGGTATTTGAGAGAAGCCAGAGTAACCATCTACAAAGCAAAAATGTGTATGTTTGGATAATCTTTCTAACATTTGATCAATGAGAGGCAAAGGGTAATGATCTTTTTAGTAGCTTTATTTAATTTTCGAAAATCAATTACCATCCTATAACCTGTAATAATTCTTTGTGGAATCAATTCATCTTTATCATTAGGAATGATAGTAATACCTCCCTTCTTAGGGACACAATGGACATGACTTACCCACTGACTGTCAGCAACGGGATAAATTATACCTGCCTCAAGGAGATTTAATATTTCCTTTCTTACCACTTCTTTCATCTTAGGATTCAGCCGTCGTTGGTGATCAATAACTGGTTTGGCATCTTTCTCCAAATTTATTTTGTGTTGACATAGAGTGGTACTAATGCCCTTAAGATCATCAAGAGTATATCCAATAGCAGCGCGGTGCTTCTTCAGAGTCTTCAATAATTTTTCTTCCTCCTTCTCTGAAAGGTTAGCACTAATAATAACAGGATATATCTTATTTTCATCAAGATAAGCATATTTAAGAGTATCAGGTAAAGGTTTAAGCTCAAACACGGTCACCCTTGGGTGGAGGAGGATCCCCTAGGATTTCAACATGCAAGTTGTGTTTCAGAATAGGTCCCTGTTTAAAGAATACCTCATCTATTTTCCTTCTTTCATTCATGAACATATCATTTTCATGGTCTAGCAAATATTGTTCTAAAGGATCAGTAGGAGGCACGACAATAGAAGCAAGACCAATAATTTCATCTTTACTAGGCAATTCCTCATCACAGGGTTGTCTACGAAACTTAGCAAAATTAAACTCATGAGACATATCCCCTAAACCAACAGAAACAATATCCTTATTGCAGTCTATCTTAGCATTTACAGTATTCAAGAAGGGTCTACCAAATATAATGGGACAAAAGCTATCTTGTGGGGAACCAAGAACAAGAAAATCAGTAGGATATTTAACCTTCCCACACAAGACTTCAACATCTCTAAGAATCCCAATTGGTGAAATAGTATCTCTATTGGCAAGCTTAATGGTAACATCGATATCTTCTATCTCGGCAGGTGCAATATCATGCATAATTTCTTTGTATAAGGAATGAGGTATTGCACTTGCACTAGCACCCATATCACATAAGCCATGATAGCAATGATCTCCTATTTTAACAGAAATAATAGGCATGCTTACAACAGGTCTATGTTTATTTTTAGTACCAGGTCTAGCAATTCTAGCAGTCTCATCACAGAAGTAAATAACATGCCCATCAATATTATCGGCCAAGAGATCTTTCACCATAGCAATATTAGGTTCAACTTTAACTTGCTCAGGGGGGTTGTGTGTCCTAATATTACTTTTTTTGACAATAGTTGAAACTTTAGCATGATCCTTTATTCTAACAGGGAAAGGTGGTTTCTCAACATAAGCAGTAGGAACAACAGGATCATTATAAGTGATAGTCTTTTCTTCAACTTTAATAGGTGTAACTACTTTTATTTCAATGGGAGGATTATATTTAAACCACTTCTCCTTAGGGAGATCAACATGAGTAGTAAAGGATTCACAGAAAGAAGCTACTATCTCAGAGTCAAGTCCATATTTAGTGCTAAATCACTACAACAAACACCCCCATATAGCAACACATATGTAGCAACGAACTGTAGCATGTGTTGTCTTTGGGTTAACCCTCCCACCTGGCCACCTCCCCACGAGCCACGAAGGCCTCTAACCTCATCCACCACCACCACCTCATGCGCTAATATCATGCGTCTAAGGATGAAAGAAAAATAAAATCCTCTCCGCCAGCTCTCTCCCTGATTCCTCTCTCTCCACCATCGATTCTAGGGAACTCCGGCGCTCCCCTGCACTCCTGATCCCTGGTTCGGTTCCCTCTTTCTATTCTCCTCTAACCCGCAGCCCGCCGCCTCCCCGACGTCCTATGCGACCCTGCCCATGCCCCCGCAGAAACCCTAGACCCCCATGGGTCGCCGGCGCAGCTTTGGCACCTCCGGTTTGTCAGCCGACCACCCCGCCTCTCTGCACAAGCAGCTATCGTCTCGGGCTAGAAGGTGTTGTGCTCCCTCAGCTACCTTGACTCCGACGCCGACGGTGCAGTAAGGCCCGATCCCCTCTGATCTTACCCTTGCTGGTATTCGGTGTGTCTTTGCCATCATGCCAAGGCTGTTTCTTCTCCAGCAATTTTGACGATTATCTATGCTACGTTGATCACTCACCTGATCTATGCATCCATGCCACTCCATGGTCTGAGTTCTCCACTGTAGTTGTGTGCGCATTGAAATACCAGGTTGTAAGTACCACGGAATCAGTGTGTACTTAATTAATTTACGACTGTTTTTTTGCTAATACCAGCTTGATGACATGGCACGGATAGTCTGATATACTCTGTAACTTCAGTTTTTTTCGAGATTGTATTCTGTAACTTCTTCATTGTGCTTGGTAAAAGAAATTATCTTCTATGTTTACGCCACAAAACTTTGGATCTGTAAGTAATGCTAACAATGCCTAACAATTTCGATAGCTTTTATTTGGGGCTGATACACATTTTTTGTTGCTTCTTTGCACTGTTATATTATTTCAGTTTCCTAACATACAGAAAAGCCCCGATCTATTATCTTCAGGTTGTAGTTGAGATTTCATTTATGCTGAGTATGCTGTAGCAGCTGAACATCGTCATCGCTCAAATGTGTAGGAGGTGCCTTTCTTTATAGACTTTAGTTCCTTATATAGTACTCCCTCCGTCCCATAATATAAGAATGTTTTAGACACTACACTAGTGTAAAAACATTCTTATATTATGGGACGAAGGGAGTAGCACTTTCTTACACCAACTAGGCATGCTTAATTTAAGTTTAAAGTTTTCAACCTTTAGGATAAATTCAAGTTTAACGTTCCATATGTGTAGTTTGTTATTAGCTGCATTGTTATTTAGCTGGCTGGTACGAATTTCTAAAAGGCATCCTCCTTCCAGAGCTAAATTTCTTAAATCTTAGAGAAAGTAAATATTTAGTCAATATGCATGTAAATCTTGATCTCGACAGCTATATTTTACCTTTATATTGTGTCATTCACAGTTACATATTCAAGCTGGGTTTTATTATCTGTTCAATAGCAGAGGGGAAATTGTGAAATGTTGATACGACTCCCTGGATACTACCCTAGTATGTCCTTGCGTCCGAGTGATGATATATCCAAACATCTAGTATTGACTTGCACTTCTCGTGAATGAAATGTGACTGATTTTATCTTCTACAGTGCCTGCTTTCCATGATGTACTGATGTCATTGATGTGCCTTTTGTGGTGAGAAGATTACACAAATCTGGACCTGAGGTCTATTGAATTCTGCCCGAGAGTACTGTTATCCTACCTAACCCATATTTTTGGTTTCTAACGGAAGTAATTTTCATATAACATATGAGAAAGGAACTAGGTATTGCAGATGATGTTACGGTGGTCATTTTCTACATTTGAGGACAGGTGGGCCAGTAACTTAGATGGGCATTCTGTTTTCTTAAGTGTCGATGCTTTACTTCTTTTTTTAGTTTAAATGATGGCAGCTAATTGAACATCTCTGAACTTGCTTCATGTAATTCTCTTGATTTTAACTTCGAGAACATCTGATTTCTTGAATTCTCTGTACTTATTTCATTTTTTTGACAAGCTGTCTACCAATCGTCACCCCATCTGAAGCAGCACAAAAGATGTGCCACCATATAGATAAGCTTCTCTCTCCCTGCATTGACATGTTTTCCCCTGGTTTTCTGAATGTGAAACAAGAATTGAACTTGATGCCGCTGAAGTTAAATTAAGTATATCCCTCTAGAATAATCATGCACATCAATTGTTCAAGAAAAAATCTTATATGTTATTTTTCCCATCCTATACCAATGATCAATATTGTAATAAGATTATTCTGCAGTTCACTAAGATTTCAGTATATAAGAAAGACTATACACATGTTTCTGTTTTCAATAATACATAGCATAAAATTTTCAAATAACTATGATAGAAATCAGTGTCCTGTACGTGGTTCCACAAGGACAAGTTTACACTGTTGTGCACTTACTATGATAGAAATTATCTAAATCTCTGAATAGCAATGAGTGTGCAAAGTATTTAGCGTGCCATGAATTGCCAAAATGATAGTACTAATTATCGGTGAAGCTATTCTGATTTAGCAAATAAAACTTAGCTGAATAAGCAATTTGCAAGATTAGATATCAAGCTAACAACATGTTCTTCTATGGCTATGTAATGCAACCAACCTAGCTCAGTAACCTTTCTAATGCTACACTAGAAAAATATGATCAGTTGATACGACCACTCAAAAATGTCAAAAGTAATCGTCATGCAGCTAGATTAGTTATTGCAAGGCCTTCAGCCTTTGTATGTTTCCCCCTCTTCTTAATTGGATTGCTCTATTGGCCAGGGTTTTTTCATTCTCTAATGGTACATTACTCATGTCAGTTTTTATTTTTTAGATTGCCAAGATAAATAGAGGATGCATGGACAAGTTGTTTTTGGCAAGATGGAGAATGGGACTACTACCAAGATAGTTTTACGTTAAGTTTTTAGAAAGCCATTTTCATGGTCAATGTATAGAAAATGATGTGATGTCATTTTCAGGGTCAATGTAAAGAAAATCATGTGTTTACTCTTTCGATTTTGTTCCATGTAATGCAACCAATCAGATTCAATATATGAGCTCGCCCTATTTACTGATTTTTTTACTCTTGTGCACCATAAGTATTAACCCAATAATTGTTGTTGTTCATATATATAAAATATTGGCAATTGTCCATGCTATGCATCAATGCTTTCACTAATATGTTTCCATTCCAAATAGTACCGGGTGACCACCAACGCATATGAGGTGTTGTAAATTTCTAACTATATGCATTGTTGCCTTGCAACAATTTATCACGTCGATTACCAACGCAATTATATGTGTTGTTGTAGGCCTTTGCAACGCCACCAACGGCAATGCATATACATCTGTTGGTATAGCCCTCGTCAACGCTTATATGGACATTCGACAACGCATCGATGCGTTGCTAAAGGGGGGTTCTTGTTGTAGTGAATGCACGGAAAGCATCGGTATCCATAAAAGATTTAACACAATCAAACTTAGGTGTTATACCTGACTCCTTACCTTCATCGAGGTCCCAATATTCAGAGTTGCATTTAATTCTTTCCAATAGATCCCATTTGAATTCAATAGTCTTCATCATAAAAGATCCAGTACAAGAAGTATCGAGCATGGAGCGATTACTGAGAGAAAGTCGAGCATAAAATTTTTGAATAATCATTTCTATTGAGAGCTCATGATTGGGGCATGAATATAACATTGAATTAAGCCTCCCCAAGCTTGAGCGATGTTTTCTCCTTCGAGAGGCCAAAAATTATATATATAATTACGATCACGTTGAACAAGATGCATAGGATAAAACTTCTGGTGAAATTCCAATTTCAATCGCTTATAGTCCCATGATCCCACATCATCACATAGCCTATACCATGTCAATGCCTCTCCCTTCAAAGATAAAGGGAAGACTTTCCTCTTCATAACATCATCAGGCATACCTGCAAGCTTAAATAATCCACAAACTTCATCCACATAGATTAAGTGTAAATCGGGATGCAATGTTCCACCTCCTGCAAAAGGATTAACTAGCAGTTTCTCTATCATACCCGAAGGAATTTCAAAGTAAACATTTTCAGTAGGTTCAGCAGATTGAGGAGCAACTCTTTGCTCTACTGGTCGGGGTGAAGATACCCCGAACAAGCCCCTCAAAGGATTATGTTCCATAGTAACAAGTGACAGTAAATTTCAACACACTATAAATTTTTCCTTACCAAATTCCACCTACCAAAGGCGCTTCACTCCCCGGAAATGGCGCCAGAAAAAAGCCTTGATGACCCACAAGTGTAGGGGATCTATCGTAGCCTTTTCGATAAGTAAGAGTGTCGAACCCAACGAGGAGCAGAAGGAAATGATAAGCAGTTTTCAATAAGGTATTCTCTGCAAGCACTGAAATTATCGGTAACAGATAGTTTTGTGATAAGGTAGTTTGTAATGAGTAACAAGTAATGCAAGTAAATAAGGTGCAGCAAGATGGCCAAATCCTTTTTGTAGCAAAGGACAAGCCTGGACAAACTCTTATATGAAGAAAAGCGCTCCCGAGGACACATGGGAATTATCGTCAAGCTAGTTTTCATCACGATCATATGATTCGCGTTCGGTACTTTGATAATCTGATATGTGGGTAGACCGGTGCTTGGGTGCTGTCCTTACTTGGACAAGCATACCACTTATGATTAACCCCCATTGCAAGCATCCGCAACTACAACAGAAGTATTAAGGTAAACCTAACCATAGCATGAAACATATGGATCCAAATCAGCCCCTTACGAAGCAACACATAAACTAGGGTTTAAGCTTCTGTCACTCTAGCAACCCATCATCTACTCATTACTTCCCAATGCCTCCCTCTAGGCCCAAACAATGGTGAAGTGTCATGTAGTCGACGTTCACATGACACCACTAGAGGGATGGCAACATACATCTCATCCAAAATATCGAACGAATACCAAATTCACATGACTACTAATAGCAAGACTTCTCCCATGTCCTCAGGAACAAACGTAACTACTCACAAAGCATATTCATGTTCATAATAAGAGGGGTATTAATATGCATAATGGATCTGAACATATGATCTTCCACCAAGTAAACCAACTAGCATCAACTACAAGGAGTAATCAACACTACTAGCAACCCACAGGTACCAATCTGAGGTTTGGATATAAGAGATGAACTAGGGTTTGGGATGAGATGGTGCTGGTGAATATGTTGATGGAGATTGATCCCCTCCCAATGAGAGGATCATTGGTGATGATGATGGTGATGAATTCCCCCTCCCGGAGGGAAGTTTCCCCGGCAAAACAGCTTGCCGGAGCCCTAGATTGGTTCCGCCAAGGTTCCGCATCGTGATGGCGGAGTTTCTTCCCCAAAGCTTGCTTCTGATTTTTTCCTCGATGAAAGACCTCATATAGCAGAAGATGGGCATCGGAGGGCCACCAGGGGGCCCACGAGGCAGGGGGCGCACCCAGGGGGGTAGGGCGCGCTCCCCACCCTCGTGGACAGGGTGTGGCCCCCCTCTGGAACTTTCTCCGCTCAGTATTTTTTATTAATTCCAAAAAGGACTTCTGTGAAGTTTCAGGACTTTTGGAGCTGTGCAGAATAGGTCTCTAATATTTTGTCACGACAGGGTTTTCCGGGTAATAAATTTCCAGAAAAGACCGTCGTGCTCATCAGCCCCAGGATTACTGTTAGCTGATGAGGCTCCAACTTGATACAGAAATTCCAAGCAAAATACAAAATATGTAGTACAAGACCGTTCTGGCCTGTGAGTACAACAAATGGTTTCTAGTGGTTGATGGCGGAAGCGGGTTGTGAATCATCAGTGTCTATGGGACTCCAATTCCCACAGGAACAGCTGACCAGGTTAACTCCTATCTTCGCGAGGCTGCTATCTCCCTTGAGTGGGTTCCGGGGCTGGCATCACGTCGCTCCTCTCCGTGCAAGAAAAATCTGGCCAAGACAATAGCCAGGGACAAGCCAGTGAGTACTTTGAATGTACTCGCAAACATTATGAACACAGGTATAATATAACAATGATGTACTAAAAATATTTTATGCTCATGACGTCAGTCACAAAAGATAAATAAATCTCGGATACGTGCAAGCAAGTTATTTATAAAATTGCAATAACATAGTAGTATTAAAATTTATGAAATAAATAACAAGCAATGCCACAGTCGGGCGTCTTAGCGACACCACATAAAGGGCTTTAAAAGAATGCCACAGTCGGGCGTCTGAGCGACACCACATAAAGGGCTTTAAAAGAAATACCACAGTCGGGCGTCTGAGCGACGCCACATAAAGGGCTTTAAAAGAAATGCCACAGTCGGGTGTCTGAGCGACGCCACATAAAGGGCTTTAAAAGAAATGCCACAGTCGGGCGTCTGAGCGACGCCACATAAAGGGCTTCAAAAGAAACAATCATAGTGAATATCCCGGAGATAGGACCATCCCAGAGATACTCGATAATAACAATAATATCACGGGTTAGTCAATAATAATAATAATCATAGTTATCACAAGTCACAAGCAGTAATTCCATTTCTGGTTAACCGTTTCACCTCCGAAGACCGACGCTAAGACCGATACCTGACCCATCCCAGACTGTAATCCTTAACCATGGACACGGCTATTCGAATAGGTTTAATCTCTGCAGAGGGGGTACTCTTTACCCACGAGTAACGGATTTCTTTAGTCCATCGGGACTAATTCCGTCTACGGTCTTTTTGTTGAAAACACACCTAACTTGCACACACCAGCTTAACTCACCGGTGTCTGGAATCACCCACGACACCTGTCAAGCAAAACTCTAAGTGGGGAGGCTACAACCTCGCGTAGCATGGGATCAAATTTATACCGCGCGCTCTAAGGGGTGCCCCCCTCTCGGTCCCAACCGGAAACACCCATGCCCCCGGACCAGGTGGCCTGCCTACCAGCTACAACCGGTATCTTCCACCCTGGCCTCTCTGTACGGTGTGTGCTAGAAAGAGGTTGACAACTTACTGAACCGTACTCTACTTGCTGTAGAGACGAGTGGTAGTACGAAACAAGTATGGGGGTTACTGGAACAAGACTCGATCTACGGTCGACTCAGGAGGTTTAAGTATTCCCTGCATGATTAGCATAACGAATATATTTCAACCAACAGAGTCACCGCTCATATCACCTGGCCATGCCATACCAGACATAACCGTCCCGACGGAGACCGGCGACAAACTCATGCCTACCCAAGGCAGAGGTTTTCCCGGGTTCCTGCCGGTATGCATGCAAGGCACATGAGGGTGATTATCATCACAAGTGTGTTCATTTCCAACAGCATGGAAATCAATAACATGCACCCATGCATATGATCATGTCACATGAAATAACAAGTTTCTCCGAAGTGAGGTGATGTTATAAACGTGTCATCGAACACACAAAAATATTATGCCGGGGTTCAGAATGCTTGCCTTCAATGTGTGGAAAGGCAGGGTGCACTCCAAAACTTGAAACATTTCTCTTCTCTTCCAAAAATCCTATTTTAGCAATATAAAAGAATTAACACACAAAATAAAAACAGCGCAAAAAGTTGTTCTGAAATTTTTTCAAATAAATCTTAAAATAAACTAGACAATATTTGAGAGATGTAGGAAAAAGAATTAATTCATTTGGAGTTATATTTAAAAAGTTATAACCAGTCAAAGTTTAGTCAAAGTTCTGTTTTAAAAAAAATAGAAAACGGAAAACGGTTCGCCTGGACTACGTCTTCTGAGATTGGTCGCGTACTTACCGGAAATACGCTTCCACCAGAGAAAAACGTATCGGTCGGGTTGCGCCACTAGTGGCTTGGGTTGGCTCACCGACAGGTGGTCCCCACCTGTCGGGTTCATCTTCTTCCCCCCCCCCCGTGCGCGCCTCGACAGAGACACGGGCCATTTCCAACGGCGATCCCCGGCGACACAAGCCACCATTCGACGCGCTCGCGATATGGGGGTGATCGGGAGGAGGAACCGCATCCATCTGCAGTGGTTGGGGGCGCGGGGGAGCTTGAGGGTGAGAGCACCTTCCTCCATGGCGGAGGGGAAGCTTCGGGAGGGAATGGCGTTCGGCATACCGTGGCTCCCGGGTGAAAATGGAAGTGGGAAAGGGTTCTCGGGGTAGATTTGGAGCTAATGGAGGAGAGTATGGAGGGGAAGCAGCTCTGGTTGCTCGGAATCGACCGGAGGGCGGCGGCGGCCCAAACTGCCAGAGATGGAGGGGACGACGGCCTCTGGAGGAATGGGAGCTAGAGGGGCCTTGCTATGGCATCGAGGAGGGTTCATGTCCAGCATGAAGAGCTCGGAGTGGGTTTATATAGGCAATCGGGGGCGGTTCCGACGATGGCCGAGGATAAGAACGTCGGCGACCGCCGTACTGTGCTGCAGGGCGACGTGGCGGTGGTTGGTCGGCTCCAGGAGCTACCGACGAAAGCTCCACTGTCCATGGAGGCGAGCTGGCGCGCTGTGGTGGTCGGGGCGGTGCTGCCCATGGCGGTGGTGGATGCGGCCGCGGGCATGCCGCCAAGAGGGCTCTGGTGGCGGCGCTGTGGGGTGCCAGGGGTGGTCGGGGTGGCGTGGCGGTGCGGGGGATACGTGGCGTGCTAGCAGCTATTGGCCAAGGGCCGGAACGAGTCGGAACGGGTGCGGGGCGAGACGCGGCGGCTCGAGCGCACTGGCGTGCCAAACGCACGCTCTGGGCGCGCCCAGAGCACGCCCACCATCTGTTCGGCGAAATGCCGTGGCCTGCTAGATGGCTTGGTTGGAGCTGAGGATTAGCAGTTCTAGTCTAGGGCTAGTTGAGATGCTAGTGGACATGCTAGTTTGATCAGAGGTGCAAGGTCACAGTGCAAAACAAAAATCATGTCAAAACTGATCATGCCCCTAAGGTGTTTGACAAAATGCCACAGGCACCTAGGCTTTTCTTGGAGGGGCCAAATTCTCCAGACCAGGGTCTCCTTAGATGTACAAGAGGGTGGTGAGGTTAGTTTGTGAAAAGCACAAACTTGTTAGTGCAAGTTTTGCAGAACTTCAATTCTGGACAGGAAATAAATGACATTATTTCATGAACCAAAATTAATCCAAAAGGTGCATGCTCCTGGACTTAAGGGTTTAACATGGGGGACTACAAGTAGGAGAAATAATCAAGGGTCAAAGAGTAAGTAAAAACATGGTTGCTGTACAAACCATCAAGTTGGTCCAGAATGAAAATGAGGTTGATTCACTCAAATTTTTCAAAGAACATAAATAGGTTTTTGCACAAAGTGAAATAATAGGCTCCTACTGACCTCCCCTAATTTTGGAAGAAGTTTTAAAGAAATATTTAAATAGGTTGTAGTGCAAAATGCACTCTGGACCAGAGAAGAAAAATTGAGTGTAGAGCTCAAAATATTTCATGAATGAAATATATTTTTGCATAAAAGTGATTTAAAAACATCTCATGACATCTCCAAATTTTTGTGGGAATTTTAAGTGAATTTATCAAATGGTTGTAGTTCAAAAAGAGCTCCAAATTTTAAAACAAGTCATTTAATGAATAAAGCTCAGGGTGAAATAATTTTATAAATAAATCTACTGATTGAGGGATGTTTTTAAATGAGAGGGAAAATAAGTCCAATATGCTTTGGAAGGATCCACTTGGGAAAAACTCCTTAATATTAAAAGAAAAGTTTTGAAATCAACAGATATATTCTTGCAGGCAAAAAATTTAAATTCTTGGCAAAATTTTAATAACTAAAACCTGGTTAAATTTTTGGGGTGTTACATATTTGCTCCTTTTCCAGCCTAGAATCCCAGCTGTCGGCATTCTCCCTCTTCATATAAACCTTTTAAAATGAGAGAGAATATGCATAAGTATTGTGACATAATGTGTAATAACAGCCCATAATGCAATAAATATCGATATAAAAGCATGATGCAAAATGGACGTATCATGCTCCTCTATAGGGGCGTGTGTCACGTGTACCATGTTCACTATCTTTAACTGAGGGGGAAATTGCTTCTGACCCCCGGTAGTTGGTTGGTGTGTCTCTTCGTCATCGCTATCACTGGGCGGCCTTTTCCCCTTGTGTTCGACATTGAGCTTGCCGACCTGCTTGAAGACCCAACAACTTCTGTTGGTGTGATTAGCTGGTTTATCGGGGTTGCCATGAATCTGGCAGGGCCGGTTCAATATCTTGTCTAAATTGGATGGTTCGTATCTGTTTGCCTTGAATGGTTTTTCCGTTGACCGGGTTTGGGGCCGCTGAATCCGGCGTTGACCGCTGTGGCACGCGTTCTTTCATTATCATTGCGACGTTTGTGTTTGCTGTGTCGAGGCTTGCCATTGCCGTTTCGGACTTCGGAAGTGCCCGGATCATTGGCGATGTTGCTTCTACGAGCGAGCCAATTGTCTTCTCCCGTGCAAAATCGGGTCATTAGAGTGGTAAGGTCTGACATGGATTTTAGTTTTTCTTGACCGATGTGCCGGGCGAGCCATTCGTCCCGTACGCTGTGTTTGAAGGCCGCTAGGGCTTCCGCGTCCGGGCAGTCGACGATCTAGTTCTTTTTAACTAAGAAGCTAGTCCAGAGCTTCCTGGCTGATTCTTCGGGCTGTTGAACTATGTGGCTTAAGTCATCGGTGTCTGGTGGCCGGACATATGTAGCTTGGAAGTTGTCGCGGAAGGCGTCTTCCAAATTCTCCCAGCTACCAATAGAGTTTTTGGGCAGACTGTTTAACCAGTGCCGAGCTGGACCTTTGAGTTTTAATGGGAGGTATTTGATGGCATGAAGGTCATCTCTGCGGGCCATGTGGATATGGAGAAGGAAATCCTCGATCCATACCACGGGATCTGTTGTTCCATCATATGATTTGATATTTACGGGTTTAAACCCTTCTGGGAATTCGTGCTCCATTACTTCGTCCGTGAAGAAAAGAGGGTGTGCGGTGCCTCTATGTTGGGCCACATTGCATCGTAGCTCTGATGGAGTCGGTAAGCGGTTTTCGGCCCGGGTGTGACTAGGCTTGTTACGTCCGAATAGATGGCCATCGTCACGTGTCGGGGCACGTTCTCATGATCCATAGATCGATCTGGTATGTCCTGCTCTATTGTCCAGGCCCTACCGAAGGTCATATGTATGACCACGAGCTGTTTTACCTCTGTATTTACGATGAGGCGGGGCGGGAAGGTGTTCGGCTTGAGTTGCCGCTTTATCCTAACCACGTGGTGGTCGGTCAACCGCATTGCGCAATGATGGTATGTTCTCCAGCGCCTCGCCGTTGAACTGAGGTAGCAATTTGAGCTTCGGGTAGCTTTTGGATGCGTGCTTGAGGCTGTGTTCTTCGGCTGCTAGGACATCAGTACATCTGTCATTGAGCAGATCTTGGTCAGCTTGAAGCTGCTGCTGCTTCTTTTTCAGGCTCCTGGTAGTGGCTATTAGCCGGCGCTTAAAGCGCTCCTGCTCCTGAGGTTCCTCAGGCACAATAAAATCGTCGTTGCCAAGGCTCGCCTCATCCTTGGAGAGTGGAAGATAATTATTGTCCTCCGAGTCGTTGTTTATGACCTGTTCGTCAGGGCCAACTTGCCCATTTTCCCATTCCTCCTATTCGGAGGTTATCTCGACGGGGTCTTAGTTATCTTTGGGATCGTGCGGAATACTACTTTCCCCTGTGCCAGTATTGCCGTCTTTTCTATGACGCGATTTAGAGCGGCGCCGCTGACGCCAACATTTTGACTGTATCATAGGAGGTTTGTCCTCGACTGGATCTTCTTGTCATCGTTGTTAGTTCTTTTAGGTGTATCCACCATGTACACGTCGTAAGAAGAGGTGGTCGTCATGTGTCCGGTAAGCGGCGGGTCTTGGCTCGGCTCCTCATCGGCATCGTCGTCCGTACCATCGATGTCTTTGGAGCCGTAATCGAGCGTGTCAGTTAAGTCTTGGACAGTGTGTATGAAGTGGGCGGTGGGTGGGAAGCGAAATTCTCTGTCGTCAGCCTCCAGTTTGAACCAGATACAATTCGGCTATGAGCCTCCTGCTAAGGATAGTGCTCTTAATGAGTTTAACACATCGCCTAAAGGCGAGTGCCGAAGATATCGGTCACAGCCCTAGAATTGTTTGCAGATAGTTGCATCAGTGAGCATCATGCATCCTGTTATTTTCAAGAAACTTGAAATGAGGAAATTGAAAGCCTCAGAAATCATTTTAAAAGAAGGGTAAGGACCCTTTAAATTGCATTCATTGTTTCCAAAATGACTTCATAAATGTTTGATAATTTTGGCAAGGCTTTGAGACCAAACCAAAAATAGTGAACATTTTTGAAGGAATTATTTTGGGACTTTGAAATTAAATCAATAAGTATTTGAGTTTTGGATTATATTCATTTTTTATAGAATATAATTCAAAAGGCCTTGGAATTATTTATGTGCCTCTGGAAAAGTCCATAATGGCAACATAAAAATATTCACAAGGTTTTGCCCTGTTTTGAATTTATTTCGAATTTATAATCAGTGGCAAAATGAATAAATAAAAACAAAACAAAACAGAAATAAATCAGAACAGAAACGTACCTGGCCTTACCTGCAGCCAACTAGGCGAAGCTGGGCCGGCCCACTGGCCGTCCCAGTCACCACCAACCTCTCGCTAGAAGGACGAGAGGTGCGTGGCCGCCGTGCGCCGGCACGCGCCCGAGCCACCTCCTGTTTTCGCCGACGCTGGGGGCTGTCTGGAGACGCCACGCAACCCCCGACCCCTCTGGCCTGTCCACTCCTCCTCTCCCCTCCTCTGTCTCTCTCACACGCAACCACTGAACGCCATCGCCGCCGCGCTCACTACCACCGCGGCCACAGCCATCCCCGAACCTCTCCGACACAACCCTGAGCTCCGAAACGACGTGTTCGTCCTCCCCGCCGAGCCACATGACACCGGACACCCTGGAGCCCCCTCATCGACGCCATCTTCATCCTCTGCACCGACGGCCCCCGTCGACCGATTCGTCGTCACCAAGCCGTCGCCAAAAACGCTGGGATCACCGACGACCCCGCTGTGAGCTCCACTCCGTTTCCCCTCCTTCGTTTTTCTTGCTCCCGTGCCGGAGCACCATCGTCCACGTGCCCGAGCACCGCCATGCACCATGGCCGCCTAGCTTCCTTGACCCAAGCTCCTTTGCTCGAACTGGTGGCACCAGCGTGCTTCTGGTGGCTTGCGGATGCCACCTAGCCCATCAGCTCCTCCCCTAGCGCATCACAGCCCCGAACCCATCTGCTCCCGAACTCCGGCCGCCGCCTCACTCGTCACCGCCGACGCTGCAGCTCACCCCGGTTCCTCTTGCTTGCTCCTTTGGATGCACGCGAACCCGAGGAACCCGTAGGAGCTAACGGCGAGGCAAATGGTTGCCCGTAGCTCGATCTCGATGAGCATCCGTCGTCGGATGTGCTCGCCGGCGTTCAACTCCGGTGAGATGACGTGGCGTCATTAGCTTGAGCTAATTATTGCATTAATCTCACCCCGTGACACTAACAGACGGGCCCCACACCCTAATTAACCATGGGGTAAACCCCTGTTTAGATTTAACCTAACCACAGTGGCCCACGCGTCAGCTTTGACCATACTGACGTGGCCGTTGACTGGGCCCACAAGTCAGCGACCCTAGCCAGTACCGTGACACTAACCTATGGGACCCACAGGTCAGGTTTGACCTGGACCAGCCCCTGTTGACTTGCTGATGTCAGCATGACCTGATGCTGATGCAGTAATACATTTTCTGGATTTATTAATAATCAGGAAATTCCAGAAAATGTTCAAAACTTCTAAAAATCATAGAAAAAAAATCTATAACTCAGATTGAAAAGATTTATATATGAAAAATGATCAGAAAAATCCAAAGAATTTGAATATGGCATTTTCATGCATGTTGGAACAACTTAAAAGTTGCTGTTTAGGACAATCCAATTAAATGGCATTTAAGGAATCACATATGGAGTTTGAATTTGAACTTAGGGTTCAAACCAACTCCATTTAACATGTTGCTAGTTGCATTAGCTGAAAACACAGCATATTGACATGTCATGATCATGCATCATATTGTGCATTGCATTGATTGTGTTCTTTCTGTGTTTGCGGGTGGTTGTCCCCTCTCGATAGACATGTTCCGACGATGAGTTCGATGACACCGATGAAGAGCTATATTATCTTCAGAAGTGCCAGGCAAGAAAAAACCCCTTGTTCATTCCGATACAATCCCACTCTCTTGCTCCTGCTCTCTTTTACTACATTAGGACAACAACGATTCAACTGTTACATGTTGCGGTAGTTGAACCCCTTTCCTCTGCATGACCTGTCATTGCCACAGTAAATAGATGAAACCCACTAGCATGAGTAGGAGTTGTTTGAGCCCTGATGTGCCTACTCATTCATGCTTGTTTGTCATGCCTGCTACTGCTTAGAGTTGAGTCAGGTCTGATTCATCGGGGATGAATTGGAATGGCGATGAACATGTCCTACTGTGTGTGAGCTAATTGTGTGAACACGATTTGGTAAAGGTAGCGGTGAGAGGCCATGTAGGAGTACATGGTGGGTTGTCTCATTGAAACCGTCCTCAGGAACTGAGTTCTGTGTTTGTGATCCATGAACAGCTACTACCACTCATTGGGATCCTTAATTGACCCTCTCGACTTATTAACTGCCCTAGTCCTCTGTCCAGGAGTTGCAACTAGTTTCTGGTGTTTATAGGATATGTGTTGGCGACCGTGCGTAGCGCTGACCCTAGGGGTGGGCTATGATGCAGTAGATACACCGTGGCACGGTGTACCGGGCGCCCGTTTGGTGTCTCGAGAACCCTGCACACATCGTTTGGGGCTGTGAGCGAAACTCCGGCCGGATCTCCTCGCGGATGGAACCCGAATAGGTGATAAACTTGGACTAGAGACTTGTGTGGTTAGTCAGGTCGTGGCCGACACCCTCACCAGGCTTCCGCTTGAAGGTTGCCGAGATACATGACGTGTATATGGTGATAAGTGGTGGGAGCGTGTGTGAAGAAGTACACCCCTGCAGGGTTATCATTATCTATTCGAATAGCCGGATTCCTCGGATATGGAAACTTGGACCCCTTGCATAGTTCATAGACAAGTGAAAGTGGATACTCTAAAATGCGCAAGATAAGCATGAGTGCTATGGATGGCGTTCTCGTAGGGAGACGGGAGCGGATCTATAGTGGTGTATTGATATGGTGAATATGTGGACTCGTGTGCGCCACCTCAAAAGAGTTGCTTGCAGTCGTAGTTAAGGTTAGCCACTGAGTCAAAGCTGGCTTGCTGCAGTTAAACTCCACCACCCCCCTTGTTGATACCGATGCATATGTAGTTAGTTCTGATGTAAGTCTTGCTGAGTACATTTGTACTCATGTTTGCTTAATTTATGTTTTGCAGAGAGACGTCAGTCTCGCTAGTAGTTTCGTGTGGGCTTCGACGTTTAGCTTGCTACCTCAGCTAAGATCTTGTGCCCTCGGCAGGATCTGGTAGATAGTCAGGCTTCTCAGCCTTTTTCATTTGTAGATGCCTGTACTCAGACATGTTAAGCTTCCGCATGTGCTTTGATTTGTATGCTATGATTGTTGGGTCATGAGACCCATGTTTGTAATATCTCGCTCCTCGGAGCCTAATAAATACTTGAGTCATAGTGTTATGTTGTGATGCCATGTTGTATTTACACATATCGAGCATATTGTGTGTATGATTGAAATGCTTGGTATGTGTGGGATCCAACAATCTAGTTGTTTATCCTTGGCAGCCTCTCTTATGGGGAAATGTAGTCTAGTGCTTCCATGAGCCATAGTAGTCCGCTACAGCCCGGTTCACCGGAGTCCTGCTAGCCCAGCACTACTGCTCAGGACACTTGACTGGCCGGCATGTGTTTCACTTCGTTCCTGTGTCTGTCCCTTCGGGGAAATATCACGTGGTGACATTCGGAGTCCTGCCTAGCCTGCTACAGCCCGGGTTCCCGGAGTCCTATTAGCCCAGTGCTACAGCCCGGATTCACACGCTGCTGACCGACATGCTTGATGTGATTCATGGATGCCTGTCCCCATAGGTTGGTGCCTCTTTGGGTTCACGACTAGCCATGTCCGCCCGGGTTCTCTGTCATATGGATGCTAGTGACACTATCATATACGTGAGCCAAAAGGCGCAAACGGTCACGGGCCATGGTAAGGCGACACCCGTGGGGATACCGTGCATGAGGCCGCAAAGTGATATGAGGTTACCGACTAGATCGATGTGACTTGGAATCAGGGTTCTGATAGCTTTGGTATCAGAGCCTGACTGCCTGTAGGATTACCAAGCCAAACTAGTCAAAATCGAGTCTAGAAATGCTTTAGTTATATGTAGGGGAATTGATTGTGGAAGGGAACGTAAGGCTCTTTTTACTCCTTTACCTTATGCCCTTCTGATCTGAGTCAACCTCTTCTTTTCTGCGGGGATTAAGAACTAGACTTCTCGTCTTTCTATCAGGATCACGTGTTACTAATCCGTAGACTCGTAGGATTGATGGATTCAAGCCCGAGTTCGGTTCCTACTACTTCTGTGTGTTGACTGTTCATCTCAGAACTTTGATATTGTGATGTTAAGTGGTTATGCCACCATTTTGCAGGATGTCTCAAATAATTTTGAGCATTTACAACCGCTATGCCGTCCGAGTCATCCCAGGTCTCTAAATAGTCCAATGCATTTGCAAATCCCTTCTTTCCGTTCCCGATGTTCCTTTGGTCCAGTTCAACCACACTAATCCGTGAGTTGAGGTACTCTATTGCCCCGGTATATATGTTGGGGCTATTTTTATGACCCTAGGTGTTTTAGGGAGTCACCTAGTAATCTAGCCATGTTTTGTGTTCCCGGTGTGATGATTCTGGCCACCATTCTCGAAAGCATCTCGTGATGCCATTTAGTAGTAGGTATTCTACTTCTGTGTTCTTGACCCAAGAATCACTCTATTCACTTCCTGTTGATAGTGTTGCTAGTTCCTTTAGGATATTAGTAACCCTTGCGATAGTCCTCGAGGTCCGTGGTATTTCCTTCTTCCAAATACCATGAACCATTCTTGGCAGAAGTTCTTTTAACCAAAAGATCACAGCCAGAGTGCTCTTGATGAGTTCCCCATTCATAATTGTGATTCTGCCAGTTCTATCTTTCCGCATGGGTTATCCGGAAGAAACCTGTTGAACTTAGTTCGACATACTAATCTATGCATCCACAACTCAAAATGTTATATGTTCCTTGAGTTGACCCTCTTCAGTTATGTTCTGACCTTGATCTATCAATTAGTCAGGAATAGTTGTGCATTCGTGTTCATCGATGCCTATTATTCTTGTGGTCCGTCAAGCCATTCTATTCCAGAATGACTAGGAGAAACAAACTCCAGTACCTCATCCATATCCAGGATTGGGTCAAAATAGTTGTGCTCCGCAGATCAAAATGCCAATCCAGCTTTTGATTTTGTTCTACCCTAAAGTATTACCGTCTTATGTCAAGAATGTCATGAGAATTGCACAACCTCTCATGAATTCTTGATATAGTGATACTCCTCGCCATCGTTGTTCATTCCTCGGTTCCTGTGTTATCGTAACCGGAATGCCGACAAGTGAATCGTGATGTGTGAAATCAATACTCCTAGCAACTTTGTTGCTTGGTAGTTAAAGGACAATATTCTCATCCTTAGCGTGTTGGTTACCGAACCATCGTTCTGAGATTGATCGTGCTACCTAGTCCTTATTTCCGGTGCACTTTTCGATCACTAAGTTAGGATAGTGTCAATCCTTGCTTATTTGATGATATCGTCTTGCCCTGAAAAGCAAGATTGTTCTCGAGCTTAGCGACATATCGGTGGTTCGTGATTTTCCGTATATCTTCTCGGAAGTATAACCAGGTTGTCACCTAACCGCTATGTTGAGTTCGTGATCAAGTTGGTTTCTTGTAAACCACCCCTTTCTCCAAGAATCTGTGTTGGATACCCCTGAGCTAGTTGGTTAAGCTAAACAACAACTTGGAGAGTTGGAAGATAAAAGCTTGTCTGACTTAGTTCATTTTAAGGGATATCTTGTATGTGTGTTGAAGAAAGATGGTATTTTCATCGATTGACCCTCGTGATCAGTTAATGGACCTATCATCTTATCCAATCTTTGGTTCGAGTATGGGCTATCCTCAAATCAAATCAGAACCAACGATATTCGTAATGTTGTCTTAGTCGTGGTTGTTTCTTCGAGCATACACCATTATATATTTTGGGTTTGACCAATGCTATCACCTTGTTCACATAATTGTGGAATTCCACTTATATGGAAACCTGGATGAATTATTGTTGAGCCCATCAACAACGTTTTTATCTCCTCCATGATTCGTGTTGAACATCCCGCTAGTGTTGGAAACTTCTAAAAGCATTATCTCCATGTCCCATTCATGAAGCATATGTTGGATGAAAGAAGTGGCTTTCTCTGATACATGTGCATTTGGTGCAAGTTGCCGCCGTGAGTTCGAGAAAGATTGATTTTGTTTCCTCTGGTACCATCCCAAGTCAGTCATGCATGTGCAAAGTATGCTATGGTTTGACAGGCTCGCTACCTCCATTCTATATGTGTTCCCTAGCACACCAAGCCACTGAATGACTTATTCAAGGATAAGAAGTTCCTTCTTAAGAGCATGCCTTATGCAAGGACTTTGATATCCTCGATGATGGCTCCCCACCTAAACTCGGTAGTGTTTTATTATAAGACTACTACGTGGTCATGCTTGTTTGGGACAGCGTGTTTACATGTGTGTAGTAGAACCCGCTCATGTTTTGGAGCTTGCTATCGTAGTTCATTTCCTGAGAATCTTGCAACTTCATCTCGTCGAATTGTGTTGCAACTCTTCTTTTCAGACACGTGAATCTAAAGTATCATGTTTCTAACCAGATCTGAATCTCAGGCAGATATGATGGTTGGAACACTCCCAACCTTTGCATTTTGTTCCCATCTTGCACCTCCATTGTGCCAATTCCCATGAGCTGACCTCTCAGTAATTGTTGTTTAGTATCATTTTCAAAAGTGTTCCTATCATGGGTCCCATCCATTTCTGATGATAAGCAAAAATCATCCATTGCGTTGTCTTCAACAAGGTAGTCCACATCATCCATTCTAGTCAGGGTATGCCATTCTTTCAAACTCCTTCAAACGGTTGCTCGAGATTTTCCCTAGGCTGTTATAGAGAATTTTATTGATCTCTGGATCAAAAGTAATTCTTTTTGCCACTTAAGGGATAATTCTACGAGTCATCCTTCTCTAGGGTGTCTC
This sequence comes from Triticum aestivum, assembly GCF_018294505.1. NCBI lineage: Eukaryota > Viridiplantae > Streptophyta > Magnoliopsida > Poales > Poaceae > Triticum > Triticum aestivum. Next base: position 346,280,254 of record NC_057806.1, read on the forward strand.
GTTATGGTATCATGGCAACTCAAATCCTTGCTACGTTGACAACCGTTCACCACCCTCTTAGGTGTGGAATTGTTGTCTACCTAGTAAACCCTCGTCATCTGTTCCACTCCACCCCTCTAGATGTGTACTTCGTGTCTCAGCTCGAGAGATGTTTCAATGTCTCACTCTGTGAGTTGATCCTGAGTTGTTCGATCTTCGATATGATCGATCCTTCTAGAGTTTTCTCTTTCCTCTCATTGTCATGTTAGTTGGAGTTCTCGGGGAAAGACATCGAGACAATGATGGTGGTCGAATCAACGTTCTTATGAAGTGCCACCTGGATCATGAAGATCGTGTTAGTTTGCATTCCCCCTTCTTTTTTCCCTACGCTTGAATCTTGGGACGAGATTCTTGTTTAGTGGGGGTGAGTTGTCACAACCCTAGAATTGTTTGCAGATAGTTGCATCAGTGAGCATCATGCATCTTGTTATTTTCAAGAAACTTGAAATGAGGAAATTGAAAGCCTCAGAAATCATTTAAAAAAAAGGCAAGAACCCTTTAAATTGCATTCATTGTTTCCAAAATGACTTCATAAATGTTTGATAATTTTGGCAAGGCTTTGAGACCAAACCAAAATAGTGAACATTTTTAAGGAAATATTTTGGGACTTTGAAATTAAATCAATACGTATTTGAGTTTTGGATTATATTCATTTTTTATAGAATATAATTCAAAAGGCCCTGGAATTATTTATGTGCCTCTGGAAAAGTCCATAATGGCAACATAAAAATATTCAGAAGGTTTTGCCCTGTTTTGAATTTATTTTGAATTTTTAATCAGTGGCAAAATGAATAAATAAAAACAAAACAAAACAGAAATAAAACAGAACAGAAACGTACCTGGCCTTACCTGCAGCCCAACTAGGCAAAGCTGGCCCGGCCCACTGGCTATCCCAGTCACCACCAACCTCTCGCCATAAGGATGAGAGGTGCGTGGCCGCCACGCGCCGGCACGCGCCCGCGCCACCTCCTGTTTTCGCCGACACTGGGGGCTGTCTGGAGACGCCACGCAACCCCCCGACCCCTCTGGCCTATCCACTCCTCCTCTCCCCTCCTCTGTCTCTCTCGCACGCAACCACCGAACGCCATCGCCGCCGCGCTCACTGCCACCGCGGCCACAGCCATCCCCGAACCTCTCCGACACAACCCCGAGCTCCGAAACGACGTCTTCGTCCTCCCCGCCGAGCCACACGACGCCGGACGCCCTGGAGCCCCCTCATCGACGCCATCTTCGTCCTCTGCACCGACGGCCCCCGTCGACCGATTCGTCATCACCAAGCCGTCCCCGAGCACGCTGGGATCACCGACGACCTTGCTGTGAGCTCCACTCCGTTTCCCCTCCTTCGTTTTTCTTGCTCCCGTGCCGTAGCATCATCGCCCACGTGCCCGAGCACTGCCGTGCGCCATGGCCGCCTAGCTTCCTTGACCCAAGCTCCTCTGCTCGAACTGGTGGCACCAGCGTGCTTCTGGTGGCCTGCGGATGCCACCTAGCCCATTAGCTCCTCCCCGAGCGCATCACAGCCCGGAACCCATCTGCTCCCGAACTCTGACCGTCGCCTCGCTCGCCACCGCCAACGCCACAGCTCACCCCAGCTCCTCTTGCTTTCTCCTTTGGATGCGTGCAAACCCGAGGAACCCGTAGGAGCTAACGGCAAGGCAAATGGTTGCCCGTAGCTCGATCTTGATGAGCATCCATCGTCGGATGTGCTCGCCGGCGTTCAACTCCGGTGAGATGACGTGGCGTCATTAGCTTCAGCTAATTACTCTGTTAATCTCGCCCTGTGCCACTAACAGATGGGCCCCACACCCTAATTAACCACAGGGTAAACCCCTGTTTAGATTTAACCTAACCACAGTGGCCCACGCATCAGCTTTGACCATACTGACGTGGCCGTTGACTGGGCCCACACGTCAGCGACCCTAGCCAGTACCGTGACACTGACCTGTGGGACCCACAGGTCAAGTTTGACCTGGACCAGCCCATGTTGACCTGCTGACGTCAGCATGACCTGATGCTGACGCAGTAATACATTTTCTGGATTTATTAATAATCAGGAAATTCCAGAAAATGTTCAAAACTTCTAAAAATCATAGAAAATAATCTATAACTCAGATTGAAAAGATTTATATATGAAAAATGATCAGAAAAATCCAAAGAATCTGAATATGGCATTTTCACGCATGTTGGAACAACTTAAAAGTTGCTGTTTAGGACAATCCAATTAAATGGCATTTAAGAAATCACATATGGAGTTTGAATTTGAACTTAGGGTTCAAACCAACTCCATTTAACCTGTTGCTAGTTGCATTAGCTGAAAACACAGCATATTGACATGTCATGATCATGCATCATATTGTGCGTTGCATTGATTGTGTTCTTTATGTGTTTGCCGGTGGTTGTCCCCTCTCGATAGACGTGTTCCGACGATGAGTTTGATGACACCGATGAAGAGCTATATTATCTTCAGAAGTGCCAGGCAAGCAAAAACCCCTTGTTCTTTCCGATACAATCCCACTCTTTTACTACATTAGGACAACAACGATTCAACTGTTACATGTTGCGGTAGTTGAACCCCTTTCCTCTGCATGACCTGTCATTGCCACAGTAAATAGATGAAACCCACTAGCATGAGTAGGAGTTGTTTGAGCCCTGATGTGCCTACTCATTCATGCTTGTTTGTCATGCCTGCTACTGCTTAGAGTTGAGTCAGGTCTGATTCATCGGGGATGAATTGGAATGGCGATGAACATGGCCTACTGTGTGAGCTAAGTGTGTGAACACAATTTGGTAAAGGTAGCGGTGAGAGCCCATTTAGGAGTACATGGTGGGTTGTCTCATTGAAACCGTCCTCAGGAACTGAGTTCTGTGTTTGTGATCCATGAACAGCTACTACCACTCATTGGGATCCTTAATTGACCCTCTTGACTTATTAACTGCCCTAGTCCTCTGTCCAGGAGTTGCAACTAGTTTTTGGTGTTTATAGGATATGTGTTGGCCGCCGTACGTAGCGCTGACCCTAGGGGTGGGCTATGATGTGGTAGATACACCGTGGCACAGTGTACCGGGCGCCCGTTTGGTGTCTCGGGAACCCTGCACACATCGTTTGGGGCTGTGAGCGAAACTCCGGCCGGATCTCCTCGCGGATGGAACCTGAATAGGCGATAAACCTGGACTAGAGACTTGTGTGGTTAGTCAGGTCATGGCCGACACCCTCGCCAGGCTTCCACTGGAAGGTTGCCAATATACATGATGTGTATATGGTGATAAGTGGTGGGAGCGTGTGTGAAGAAGTACACCCTTGCAGGGTTATCACTATCTATTCGAATAGCCGGATTCCTCGGATATGGAAACTTGGACCCCTTGCATAGTTCATAGACAAGTGAAAGTGGATACTCTAAAATGCGCAAGATAAGCGTGAGTGCTATGGATGGCGTTCTCGTAGGGAGACGGGAGCGGATCCATAGTGGTGTATTGATATGGTGAATATGTGGACTCGTGTGCGTCACCTCAAAAGAGTTACTTGCAGTCGTAGTTCAGGTTAGCCACTGAGTCAAAGCTGGCTTGCTGCAGTTAAACTCCACCACCCCCTTGTTGATACTGATGCATATGTTGTTAGTTCTGATGTAAGTCTTGCTGAGTACATTTGTACTCACGTTTGCTTAACTTATGTTTTGCAGAGAGACGTCAGTCTCGCTAGTAGTTCCGTGTGGGCTTCGACATTTAGCTTGCTACCTCAGCTACAATATTGTGCCCTCGGCAGGATCTGGTAGATAGTCAGGCTTCTCAGCCTTTTTCATTTGTAGATGTCTGTACTCAGACATGTTAAGCTTCTGCATGTGCTTTGATTTGTATGCTATGATTGTTGGGTCATGAGACCCATGTTTGTAATATCTCGCTCCTCGGAGCCTAATAAATACTTGAGTCGTAGAGTTATGTTGTGATGCCATGTTATATTTATACATATCGAGCATATTTTGTGTATGATTGAAATGCTTGGTATGTGTGGGATCCGACAATCTAGTTGTTTATCCTTGGCAGGCTCTCTTATGGGGAAATGTAGTCTAGTGCTTCCATGAGCCATAGTAGTCCGCTACAGCCCGGTTCACCGGAGTCCTGCTAGCCCAGCACTACTACTCAGGACATTTGACTGGCCGGCATATGTTTCACTTCGTTCCTGTGTCTGTCCCTTCACAGAAATGTCACGCGGTGACATCTGGAGTCCTGCCTAGCCTGCTACAGCCCGGGTTCCCGGAGTCCTGTTAGCCCAGTGCTACAGCCCGGATTCACACGCTACTGACCGACATGCTCGATGTGATTCATGTATGCCTGTCCCCGTAGGTTGGTGCCGCTTTGGGTTCACGACTAGCCATGTTGGCCCGGGTTCTCTGTCATATGGATTCTAGCGACACTATCATATACGTGAGCCAAAAGGCGCAAACGATCTCGGGCCATGGTAAGGCGACACCCGTGGGAATACCATGTGTGAGGCCGCAAAGTGATATGAGGTGTTACCGGCTAGATCGATGTGACTTGGAATCGGGGTCCTGACAATATCCGCGGAGCTGAATTCGATGATCGATGACCAATCAACCTCGACGTATGCAGATGCACAAGGTTTGGAACCTGTAGGCGGAGACGAGTCCATGGTTCTGGTGACACATATGTCACTTGAAGTTAAGTCTGTGTGCGACTCCAACGCCGCTGAGTCTGCGGCCTCTGCGGCGGGCTTGAGCTTCCCGTCCTTGGATGGCGCGATCTGCAATGGATACGTCATGTTCATCGTGGTGGCAGGGAGCGGCTGCCTGATACGTCTCCAACGTATCTATAATTTTTGATTGCTCCATGCTATTATATTATCTGTTTTGGATGTTAATGGGCTTTATTTTACACTTCTATATCATTTTTGGGACTAACCTATTAACCGGAGGCCCAACCCAAATTGCTGTTTTTTTGCCTATTTCAGTGTTTCGCAGAAAAGGAATATCAAATGAAGTACAAACAGAATGAAACCTTCGGGAACGTGATTTTCTCAACAAACGTGATCCAAGAGACTTGGAGTGGGCGTCAAGAAACAATCAAGGAGGCCACGAGGCAGGGGGCGCGTCTACCCCCCCTGGGTGCCTCCTCCACCCTCGTGGGCCCCTTGTTGCTTCACCGACCTACTTCCTCCTCCTATATAAGTCCACGTACCCCGGAAACATCCAGGAGCACCACAAAAACCTAATTCCACTGCCGCAAACTTCTGTACCCGAGAGATCCCATCTTGGGGCCTTTTCCGGAGCTCTGCCAGAGGGGGCATTGATCACGGAGGGCCTCTACATCAACTCCATGGCCTCTTCGATGATGTGTGAGTAGTTTACTTCAGACCTTTGGGTCCATAGCTAGTAGCTAGATGGCTTATTCTCTCTCTTTGGATCTCAATACAAAGTTCTCCTCGATTCTCTTGGAGATCTATTCGATGTAATCTTCTTTTGCGGCGTGTTTGTTGAGATCTGATGAATTGTGGGTTTATGTTCCAGATTATCTATGAACAATATTTTATTCTTCTCTGAATTCTTTTATGTATGATTGGTTTATCTTTCCAAGTCTCTTCGAATTGTCAGTTTGGTTTGGCCTACTAGATTGATCTTTATTGCAATAGGAGAAGTGCTTAGCTTTGGGTTCAATCTTACGGTGCTCGATCCCAGTGACAGTAGGGGAAACGACACATATTGTATAGTTTCCATTGAGGATAAAAAGATGGGGTTTATATCATATTGCATGAGTTTATCTCTCTACATCATGTCATCTTGCTTAAGGCGTTACTTTGTTCTTATGAACTTAATACTCTAGATGCATGCTGGATAGCAGTCAGTGTGTGGAGTAATAGTAGTAGATGCAGGCAGTAGTCGGTCTACTTGTCGCGGACGTGATGCCTATATACATAATCATGCCTAGATATTCTCATAATTATTCACTTTTGTATTAATTGCTTGACAATAATTTGTTCACCCACCGTAATACTTATGCTATCTTGAGAGAAGCCACTAGTGAAACCTATGGCCCCGGGTCTATTTTCCATCATACAAGTTTCCAATCTTTTTTATTTTGCAATCTTTACTTTCAATCTATATCATAAAAATACCAAAAATATTTATCTTATTATTATTATCTCTATCAGATCTCACTTTTGCAAGTGGTCGTGAAGGGATTGACAACCCCTTTATCGCGTTGGTTGTGAGGTTCTTATTTGTTTGTGTAGGTACGAGGTGACTCGTGCGTGGTCTCCTACTGGATTGATACCTTGGTTCTCAAAACTAAGGGAAATACTTACGCTGCTTTACTGCATCACCCTTTCCTCTTCAAGGGAAAACCAACACAATGCTCAAGAGGTAGCAAGAAGGATTTCTAGCGCCGTTGCCGGGAGATCTACACCAAGTCAAGACATACCAAGTACCCATCACAACTCTTATCCTCCGCTTTACATTATTTGCCATTTGCCTCTCATTTTCCTCTCCCCCACTTCACCCTTGCCATTTTATTCACCCTCTTTTTTCGTTCCCATTCTCTTTTTCTATTTGCCTTTTTTGCCTATTTCTTGTTTGCTTGTGTGTTGGATTGCTTGTTTGTCACGATGGCTCAAGATAATACTAAATTCTGTGACTTTGCCAATACCAAAAATACTGATTTTATTAGCACTCCGATTGCTCCTCTTACCGATGCTGAATCTTGTGAAATCAATACTGCTTTGCTGAATCTTGTCATGAAATATCCGTTTTCTGGCCTTCCTAGTGAAGATGCCGCTACCCATCTAAACAACTTTGTTGATTTGTGTGATATGCAAAATAAGAAAGATGTGGATAATGATATTGTTAAACTTAAGCTATTTCCGTTTTTGCTTAGATTGTGCTAAAGCTTGGTTTTCGTCTTTGCCTAAAAATAGTATTGATTCATGGAATAAGTGCAAAGATGCTTTTATCTCTAAGTATTTTCCTCACACTAAGATCATCTCTCTTAGAAACGATATTATGAATTTTAAGCAACTTGATCATGAACATGTTGCACAATCTTGGGAGAGGATGAAATTAATGATACGTAATTGCCACACACATGGTTTGAATTTATGGATGATTATACAGAATTTTTATGCAGGATTAAAATTTTCTTCTAGAAATCTTTTAGATTCAGACGCGGGAGGCACTTTTATGGAAATCACTTTAGGAGAAGCTACCAAACTCCTAGATAATATTATGGTTAATTATTCTCAATGGCACACTGAAAGATCTACTAGTAAAAAAGTGCATGCAATTGAAGAGATTAATGTTTTGATTGGAAAGATGGATGAACTTATGAAATTGTTTGCAAATAAGAGTGCTCTACCGATCCTAATGATATGCCTTTGTCTACTTCGATTGAGAATAATAATAAATCTATGGATGTGAATTTTGTTGGTAGGAATAATTTTGGTAACAACACGTATAGAGGTAATTTTAATTCTAGGCCGTTTATGGGATTTATTTTACACTTTTATATCATTTTTGGGAGTAACCTATTAACCACAGGCCCAGCCCAAATTGCTGTTTTTTTGCCTATTTTAGTGTTTCGCAGAAAAGGAATATCAAATGAAGTCCAAATGGAATGAAACCTTCGGGAATGTGATTTTCTCAACAAACGTGATCCAGGAGACTTGGAGTGGGCGTCAAGAAACAATCGAGGAGGCCACAAGGCAGGGGGGCGCGCCTACCCCCTAGGCGCGCCCTCCACCCTCGTGGGCCCCTTGTTTCTCCACCGACCTACTTCTTCCTCCTATATAAGTCCACGTACCCCGGAACATCCAAGAGCACCATGAAAACCTAATTCCACCGCCGCAACCTTCTGTACCTGAGATATCCCATCTTGGGGCCTTTTCGGGAGCTCCACCGGAGGGGGCATTAATCACAGAGGGCCTCTACATCAACTCCATGGCCTCTCTGGTGATGTGTGAGTAGTTTACTTCAGACCTTCGGGTCCATAGCTAGTAGCTAGATGGCTTCTTCTCTCTCTTTGGATCTCAATACAAAGTTCTCCTCGATTCTCTTGGAGATCTCTTTGATGTAATCTTCTTTTGTGGCGTGTTTGTTGAGATCTGATGAATTGTGAGTTTATGATCTAGATTATCTATGAAGAATATTTGATTCTTCTCTGAATTCTTTTCTGTATGATTGGTTTATCTTTGCAACTCTCTTCGAATTATCAGTTTGGTTTGGCCTACTAGATTGATCTTTATTGCAATGGAAGAAGTGCTTAGCTTTGGGTTCAATCTTACGGTGCTCAATCCCAGTGAGAGTAGGGGAAACGACACATATTGTATTGTTGCCATCGAGGATAAAAAGATGGGGTTTATATCATATTGCATGAGTTTATCCCTCTACATCATGTCATCTTGCTTAAGGCGTTACTCTGTTCTTATGAACTTAATACTCTAGATGCATGCTGGATAGCGGTCGGTGTGTGGAGTAATAGTAGTAGATGCAGGCAGGAGTCGGTCTACTTGTCGCGGACGTGATGCCTATATACATGATCATGCCTAGATATTCTCATAATTATTCACTTTTCTATTAATTGCTTGACAATAATTTGTTCAGCCACCGTAATACTTATGCTATCTTGAGAGAAGCCACTAGTGAAACCTATGGCCCCGGGTCTATTTTCCATCATACAAGTTTCCAGTCTTTTTTATTTTGCAATCTTTACTTTCAATCTATATCATAAAAATACCAAAAATATTTATCTTATTATTACTATCTCTATCAAATCTCACTTTTGCAAGTGGTCGTGAAGGGATTGACAACCCCTTTATCGCATTGGTTGCAAGGTTCTTATTTGTTTGTGTAGGTACGAGGTGACTCGCGTGTGGTCTCCTACTGGATTGATACCTTGGTTCTCAAAAACTGAGGGAAATACTTACGCTGCTTTACTGCATCATCTTTCCTCTTCAAGGGAAAATCAACACAATGCTCAAGAGGTAGCACTTCCGTGGTCTCGAATCTGTCGAAGATCAAGTCTCCACGAGTATCCGCGACGTAGTCCAAGCTTCCAAATCTGACCTGGTGGCCAGGGGCGTCATTTTTGATCTGCTCTAGATGGCCAAGCGAGTTGGACTGCAGTGCGAAGCCGCCGAACACGAAGATCTGTCCGGGAAGGAAGACTTCCCCTTGGACAGCGCCGTTGTAGATGATTGAAGGAGCCAACAAACCTTTTGACGACGACACAGTGGGACTCTTAGTGAAAGCACCAATGTCGGTGTCAAAACTGGCGGATCTCGGGTAGGGGGTCTCGAACTGTGCGTCTAAGGTCGAGGGTAACAGGAGACGGAAGACACAATGTTTACCCATGTTCAGGCCCTCTCTATGGAGGTAATACCCTACTTCCTGCTTGATTGATCTTGATGAATATGAGTATTGTAAGAGTTGATCTACCACGAGATCGTAATGGCTAAACCCTAAAAGTCTAGCCTGTCCGACTATGATTATTAGGGTGTCTCTCTATGGACCTAGCCCCCCGGTTTATATAGACACCGGAGGAATCTAGGGTTACATAAGGTCGGTTACAGAGAAAGGAATCTTCATATTTGGTCGCCAAGCTTGCCTTCCATGCCAGGGAGAGTCCCATCTGGACACGGGTATAATCTTCGGCCTTTTTATCTTCACAGCCCATCAGTTCGGCCCATGTCTAATAGGTCGGACGCCCGAGGACCCCTTAGTCCAGGACTCCCTCACATCCCCTCTTTCGTCTTCGTCTATCGGTAACTTTACTTGAGGCTATATTTTTATTCACCACATGATATGTGTTTTGCTTGGAGCGCCTTGTATGATTTGAGTCTTTGCTTTTTAGTTTGACACAATCATCCTTTCTGTACACACCTTTTGAGAGAGACACGCATGAATCGTGATTTATTAGAATACTATATGTGCTTCACTTATATCTTTTAATCTAGACAATGTTGCTCTAGTGCTTCACTATATCTTTTTAGAGCACGGTAGTGGCTTTATTTTATAGAAATTATTGAACTCTCATGATTCACTTATATTATTTTGAGAGTCTCTAAAAGCATGGTAATTTGCTTTGGTTATAAATTTATTCCTAATATGATAGGCATCCAAGAGGGATATAATAAAAACTTTCATATAAAGTGCATTGAATACTATGAGAAGTTTGATTCCTTATGATTGTTTTGAGATATAAAGATGGTGATATTAGATTCATGATAGTAAGCAATTGTGGATTGTAGAAATACTTGTGTTAAAGTTTGTGATTCCCGTAGCATGCACGTATGGTGAACCGTTATGTCATGAAGTCGGAGCATCATTTATTTATTGATTGTCTTCCTTATGAGTGGTGGTCGGGGACGAGTGATGGTCTTTTCCTACCAATCTATCCCCTAGGAGCATGCACGTAGTACTTTGATTTGATAACTAGCAGAATTTTGCAATAAGTATATGAGTTCTTTATGACTAATGTTGAGTCCATGGATTATACACACTCTCACCCTTCCACCATTGCTAGCCTCTCTAGTGTCGCTCAACTTTCGCCGGTACCATACACCCACCATATACCTTCCTAAAAACATCCACCATACCTACCTATTATGGCATTTCCATAGCCATTCCGAGATATATTGCCATGAAAATTTCCACCGTTCCATTTATTATGACACGCTCCATCATTGTCATATTGCTTTGCATGATCATGTAGTTGACATTGTATTTGTGGCAATGCCACCATTTATAATTATCTCGTACATGTCACTCTTGATTCATTGCACATCCCGGAACACCGCCGGGGGCATTCATATAGAGTCATAATTTAGTTCTAAGTATCGAGTTGTAATTCTTGAGTTGTAAGTAAATAAAAGTGTGGTGATCTTCATTATTAGAGCATTGTACCATGTGAGGAAAGGATGATGGAGACTATGATTCCCCCACAAGTCGGGATGAGACTCCAGACAAAAAAGAGGCCAATAAAATGAGAGAAGGCCCAATAAAAAATGAGAGAGAAGGGAGAAGGGACAATGTTACTATCCATTTACCACACTTGTGCTTCAAAGTAGCACCATGATCTTCATGATAGAGAGTCTCATATGTTGTCACTTCCATATACTAGTGGGAATTTTTCATTATAGAACTTGGCTTGTATATTCCAATGATGGGCTTCCTCAAATTGCCCTAGGTCTTCGTGGGCAAGCGAGTTGGATGCACACCCACTTAGTTTTCTTTTGAGCTTCCGTAAACTTATAGCTCTAGTGCATCCATTGTATGGCAATCCCTACTCACTCACATTGATATCTATTGATGGGCAACTCCATAGCCCGTTGATACGCCTAGTTGATGTGAGACTATATCCTTCCTTTTGTCTTCTCCACAACCACAATATTCTATTCCGCCTATAGTGCTATGTCCATGGCTCATGCTCATGTATTGCGTGAAAGTTGGAAAAGTTTGAGAACATCAAAAGTACGAAACAATTGTATGGCTTGTCATCGGGGTTGTTGATACGTCTCCAATGTATCTATAATTTTTTATTGTTCCATGCTATTATATTATCTGTTTTGGATGTTTATGGGCTTTATTATACACTTCTATATTATTTTTGGGACAAACCTATTAACCGGAGGCCCAGCCCAAATTGTTGTTTTCTTGCCTATTTCAATGTTTCGAAGAAAAGGAATATCAAACGGAGTCCAAACGGAATGAAACCTTCTGGAGAGTTATTTTTGGAACGGAAGCTATCCAGGAGACTTGGAGTAGACGCCAGGGAAGCTTCGAGGAAGCCACGAGGCAGGGAGGCGCGCCCCACCCTCGTGGGCCCCTTGTGGCTCCCCTGACCGACTTCTTTCGCCTATATATGTCCATATACCTAAAAACATCAGGGAATACAATAGATCGGGAGTTCCGCCGCCAGAAGCCTTCGTAGCCATCAAAAACCAATCTAGACCCGTTCCAGCACCCTGCTGGAGGGTGGGGGCAATCCCTCTCCGGTGGCCATCTTCATCATCCCGGCGCTCTCCATGATGAGGAGGGAGTAGTTCACCCTCGGGGCTGAGGGTATGTACCAGTAGCTATGTGCTTGATCTCTCTCTCTCTCTCTCTCTCTCTCTCTCTCGTGTTCTTGATTCGGAACGATCTTGATGTATCGCGAGCTTTGCTATTAGAGTTGGCTCTTATGATGTTTCTCCCCTTCTACTCTCTTGTGATGAATTGAGTTTTCCCTTTTAAGTTATCTTATCGGATTGAGTCTTTAAGGATTTGAGAACACTTGATGTATGTCTTGGATGTGCTTATCTGTGGTGACAATGGGATATCATGTGATCCACTTGATGTATGTTTTGCTGATCAACTTGCGAGTTCCGTGACCTCGTGAACTTATGCATAGGGGTTGGCACACATTTTCGTCTTGACTCTCCGGTAGAAACTTTGGGGCACTCTTTGAAGTTCTTTGTGTTGGTTGAATAGATGAATCTGAGATTGTGTGATGCATATCGTATAATCATACCCACGGATACTGGAGGTGACATTAGGGTTTTGGTTGATTTGCGTATTAAGGTGTTATTTTACTACAAACTCTAGGGCTGTTTGTGACACTTATAGGAATAGCCCAACGGATTGATCAAAAAGAATACAATAATCTCTTCATTTGTTCTCCGCTATTAGTGACTTTGGAGTGACTCTTTGTTGCATGTTGAGGAATAGTTATATGATCCAATTATGTTATTATTGTTGAGAGGACTTGCACTAGTGAAAGTATGAACCCTAGGCCTTGTTTCCTAGCATTGCAATGCCGTTTGTGCTCACTTCAACCACTTGTTACGTTGCTGTTTTTATATTTTCAGATTACAAAAACCTTTATCTACCATCTGTATTGCACTTGTATCACCATTTGTTCGCCGAACTAGTGCACCTATACAATTTACCATTGTCTTGGGTGTGTTGGGGACACAAGAGACTCTTTGTTATTTGGTTGCAGGGTTGTTTGAGAGAGACCGTCTTCATCCTACGCCTCCCACGGATTGATAAACCTTAGGTCATCCACTTGAGGGAAATTTGCTACTGTCCTACAAACCTCTGCACTTGGAGGCCCAACAACGTCTACAAGAAGAAGGTTGTGTAGTAGACATCAAGCTCTTTTCTAGCGCCGTTGCCGGGGAGGTTAGTGCTTGAAGGTATATCTTTAGATCTTGCAATTGAATCTTCTTGTTTCTTGTTTTAGCACTAGTATAGTTTATAAAAGAAAACTACAAAAAAATGGAATTGAGTTTGCCTCATATGCTTCATCTTTTTAATATCTTTCGTGAGAATGATGGAAAGGAAAATTGTGCTCAAATGCTAGAAGAAGAAGTCTATAAAATGTTTGGCACTAAATCTATGAATGATGAGCATGATTGCAATGTAGTTAGTATGAACTCCTTGAATATCCATAGTACTAATGATGATTGCACCAGTCATGATGAAAATGTCTCTTATAAGCATGTCAACTTTTGTGGAGTGCATAGAGTTTGCAAGTACATACCAAATAGGGAAGATAGATTTTGCAAGAGGGATAAGTATTTAGAAACTAAATGGATGCAAGAGAGGCTAGATGTTTGTGCTGAAAATTTAAAATTTCTTCACCATACTTGTGAACTTTGCAATGAACATGGTCATTTAAATCTCAAATGCAAATTGTCTCATGATCGTGTTGTGTCCAAAAATTGTGATGATTTGATATCTATAGCGACCCGACCTCAGACGGTCAAGTCTCTGTGCTTAAGTGTCATCCCTGGATCGGTATGCTGACACACACAGTATTCGAGGATTTATAACAGAGGTAAATCACATGTATAAAGTAACGCAAATACTATTACCTCAATCCATATAGTGGAAGTAACAAAGGTTGTGGATTCCCATCAACACCAACGACAAAGTTGCGTGTAGAAATCATAACCCTAACGTATCACTTACTCGTCGTAAGAATCCTGCAACATGAGACGTTGCACCCACAAAGGGTCAGTACGTTGAATGTACTGGCAAATTCACACCATAGGATAATGATGAATAAAGGCTATCACTACATGCATATTTGGCTAGTGAAAAGCTCTAAGTTTATTTTTGCATAAATCCAATTTTTTCCTACAACAAAGGAATATATTTTATTTAACTACAAAGTTGGTTTAAAACATTAAGAAGGTTCCTCCAACTCAATCCCAAAATAATAATCATTAACCACATCAAATTAATTAAATAAAGTGTTGAGATCAACATGATAATTCAAGAACTAGATACTCAAGATGTCCATAACCGGGGACACGTCTAATCATGATTAGTTTGTACACTCTGCAGAGGTTTGCGCACTTTTCCCCACAAGACTCGATCTCCTCCCTTGGATTTCTCACACTACATGGTGTTTGAGAAACGGATGACTGAGACACAGTCTTTCAGAAGCATTAACTCTTTACTCCGGGTGGACCGTTACACTTACTTTTCCTCAACATCTGCTAGTCCACCACTGAAAGAGGTCACACAACATACTCAACTATGCCAGAGCCCATAATGGCTTGTGGCTGCACACGGAAGTTTCTAACATGAATAATCTTATGATCCCTTTGAGCCTGGGTGGCAGACCATAGGAGGATCACACGGTATATCCCCGGGATCTCCTAGGACAACAGTGGTATATCCCCAGGTGCCCAAAACAAGCAATCCACCCAGATGTGTATTAAAGTTGCCACCTTAAGTTAAACCATTAATTAACAATCTCACATTTGTCATGGATACACTCAAACTCAATCCACGTCTACGAGCATGGCATGGCAATATAAGCATAACATAGAAGTAACTCCTAGGGGTTTGATAATAAAACAGGTAATAGGTTCTACCTCATCATCTACTTCCCAAAACCCACATGTTAAGAGATCCTACTCATGCAATGTGTGAAGGTTGAACTAATGCATAAAAACTGGGTGATAAAAGGATATGACCAAAGTGTGAACTTGCCTCATACTATTGATGAAGATGATTTGCACTCATAACTCCTGATAGTTCTACTCGTCACACTCCGGTCAATCTATCGTGAGCAAGCAATAGTAATCACACATAAGCAATCACTCAAAAGATCGGAAAGAACGAAGAAGACAATTCAGAAAACATCAAAACCAAGCAAATAACTCTTGCAACATAAAACAATTTCTAACAGCACCAAAATTACGTGAATTTGGCCTTATCAGAAATTTTAGGTCAAGAGCTTCGATTTGCAAAAAGAATCAAACAAATCGGAGTTACGAAACTCAAATTATGATCAAAAGAAGTTTGAATATGAATCGATAGGTGAAAACAAGACAAAACTATAGGTGCTAGTTTCATCTAATTTGGATGAACGAGTAAAAAGTTATGGCTATTTAAAAAATCAGGGCCAAGCTGTTTTACGGAAGAAAAATAGCTACGGCTAAAAAATAAACTAGGTCTAATGTATAAATACGTAGACTAATTGATAATCTAATTATTCTATCGTACTAGTCTAGAAAATAATAAACTAGACTTCGGAGAGAGGAGACAATTTCCAGAAGTCTCGCCGAATAGGAGAAAAATATTTTTCTTTAATGAATCTAGTCAAACAAAAATATTGATTTAACCCGAATCAGATGATTTTTGGAGGCTCTATAAGTCTATATTTATAGGTGCAAAAGAGGTTTAGGGGTCAAAGAATAGGCAATGTGGGACTAAACATAGACAAAAATTAACGAAACAGAAAAGAAAAAGGCTAAATGCCTCGCACGGGCCTAAAGGTCTCGGCCGGCCGCGCGCTGTAGTTTTTTTTAACAAAATTCGGCCTAAGTAAAAAAATGAGAAGGCTGGCTGGGCCTGTCCCATTTAGGAGAAAAACAAGATGAGGCGCCCGCTGCCACTATACTATGCGTGTGGGCGATAAATAATTCTGGGCTGCACGTACAGTTTTTTTAAAAGAACAGAAAGAAAACCGAATAAAGAAATTAAAATAAAATTTTATATAGGCATATTATATATCATAATTTTTAGAAAAATATTTTATACAACATGAACATTTTTCTAGCGTAAAATAAAATACACAAAAATTCAAATAAAGCAAAGAGTGCTACTGTTGCAATAAAACCTCATAAAATCATTTTAAAAATACCAAAATGATTTCAAATTTATTCCTCTCCAATTTTCTACTGTAGGGAGTCATGTTACCCTATTTTCCATATATTTTATTTTGTAGAAAAATAATTTGAATAAAACCCAAATAACTCCAGATTGAAAATAATTTCAAAGGGACTTTAAATTTGATTCTTTTAAACTTCCAACTCATATTACATATGTTTTGAAGAAGTCATTTTATCTTCTCTCATATAAATCATTGAGTTGCTTGAAGTTCTCTGAATTTGAAATAGTTCCAAATGAAATTCAAATATTTTTCAAAAACACTTTTCATTTAATTAAATGGAAGAAGTTATATCATCTTCTCTCTAGGGTTTTGTATTTGAAAGAATTTGAATTCATGGAGATCAGAAATCAAATTGAAAGTGTTGGGAAAGTCATTTTATTCCCTCTCATTTAACTTTCAAAAAGTTTTGAATTTCACTCAATTTCACCCAAGCAACCACACCACAATCAAATAATCAATCAAATATATTTATTTAATATAACATTCCAAAATTTAGAATTTTGGGATGTTACAATGTCCCTTGCACATCATAATGAACTTAGTTTGCTTTTGGGTTATGAAGAAATGAAACGTATAACTAAGCATATTCCAGAATATAACCTTGAGAAATTCCTCGATATTGATCTAGAAGAAATGCTTATGTATTGTGGGGTGAATTGCATTGAAAATCCTTATATTGCCAATTACATAAAGAAAAGAAAACAAATAGAGGATGAAGAGAACACTAATGAAAGGGAAGAGGCTTCCCCATATCCTCCTATTATTTCTTATGATGAATTAGGTAACGAGGAGGAGCCTTCTATTCAACCAATCTCATTAATAAGGAGCTCCAAAAAGAGGATTGAACCCACACATAATGTGAAGAAGAAAAAGAAAAGATGGAGAAGTAAGGGTGAAAAGGTATCCCTCCCAAATGATATTGCCCCTATTACTCATTGTGATGATGATAATTGCCATACTATTCGTGCTATCCATACTATTAATGATGAGAGTGATTATGCTTATGATATGAAAAGGCCCAAGCTTGGGGATGCTATGTTTGATGATAATGACATGTTTGAGAATATATTTGCTGCAATTAATGTTTGTCCCAAGCTTGGGGATGCTATGTTTAATGAAGATGGTATTTCTAGCCTCCCAAGTTTTGATATGCAAATTTGTTATGATGACAGCATGCCTCCTACTTATGATGATTATATTGATGAAAGTGAGTTTGGAAGAGTGTCAACTTTAGGAAGTAATGATCCCACTATTTTGGAGGATGTTGAATCTTATTGTGATAATTATGAAAGTGGATTTGGAGAGGTCATGACTTTATTTAGTAACGATTCCACTATCTTGGAAGAGGTTTCAATTGATTATGATGAGAACAAAGTTGCTACTTATGATGATTATTGTGATGATACTTATTCTATAAAAAGTTGTGATGATTATATTTATAAAACTTGTCATGATTATGATTACCCTCTTTCTAAACATTACTCTTTTAATGTGGAAACAATTTATAGTATTCGAGTTTCTTATGATACTCCCACTATTCTGATTGAGAAGAATCTTGCTTATGTGGAGAGTAGTAAATTTTCCATGCTTGTAGATCATGAAAAGAATGCTTTATGGGATGATTATATTGTTGAATTCATTCATGATGCTACTGAAAATTATTATGAGGGAGGAATATATGCCTGTAGGAATTGCAATAATATCAAGTTTCCTCTCTATGTGCTTAAAGTTTTGAAGTTATGCTTGTTTTACCTTCCTATGCAAGTTGATTCTTGTTCCCACAAGTTGTTTGCTCAAAAAATACCTATGCATAGGAAGTGGGTTAGACTTAAATGTGCTAGTCATATTCTTCATGATGCTCTCTTTATGTTTCAATTCTTATCTTTAATGTGAGCATCATTGAAATCATCATGCCTAGCTAGGGGCGTTAAACGATAGCGCTTGTTGGGAGGCCACCCAATTTTATTTTTGTTCTTTGCTTTTTTGCTCCTGTTTAGTAATAAATAATTCATCTAGACTCTGCTTATAGGTGGTTTTATGTTTTAATTAGTGTTTGTGCCAAGTAGAACCTTTGGGAAGACTTGGGTGAAGTCTTTGCGATCTTGCTGTAAAAAATAGAAACTTTAGCGCTCACGAGATTTGCTGCCATTTCTTACTGGAGAGTGCTATTTAGTTAATTATTTTTGAAGATGATTAATAGAAAAATTCCTCATGTCCACCAATTTATTTGAGAATTTTATGAGTTCCATAAGTATACGTTTGACACAAATTAGTACAGACTGTTCTGTTTTTGACAGATTCTGTTTTCATCATATTGTTTGCTTATTTTGATGAATCTATGAGTAGTATCGGAGCGTATGAACCATAGAGAAGTTGGAATACAGTATATATTACACCAATATGAATTTGGAATGAGTTCACAACAGTACCTAGGTGGTGATTTATTTTCTTATACTAACGGAGCTTACGAGTTTTCTGTTAAGTTTTGTGTTGTGAAGTTTTCAAGTTTTGGGTAAAGATTCGATTGACTATGGAATAAGGAGTGGCAAGAGCCTAAGATTGGGGATTCCCATGGCACCCCAAGGTAATATTCAAGGACAACCAAGAGCCTAATCTTGGGGATGCCTCGGAGGGCATCCCCTCTTTCGTCTTCGTTCATCGGTAACTTTACTTGGAGCTATATTTTTATTCACCACATGATATGTGTTTTGCTTGGAGCGTCATTTTCTTTTCTTTTGTTTTGCTTGCTATTTAAATAAAACACCAAGATCTGGAATTCTTAAATGTTAGAGAGTCTTCACATAGTTTCATAATTATTCGACTACTCATTGATCTTCACTTATATCTTTTGGAGTACTTTGTCATTTGCTCTAGTGCTTCACTTATATCTTTTTAGAGCACAACGGTGGTTTTATTTTGAAGAAATTGTTGAACTCTCATGCTTCACTTATATTATTTTGAGAGTCCTAAACAACATGGTAATTTGCTTTGGTTATGAAACTAGTCCTAATATGATGGGCATCCAAGATGGGTATAATAAAATCTTTCATATAAAGTGTGTTGAATACTATGAGAAGTTTGATACTTGATGAATGTTTTGAGATATGAAGATGGTGATATTAGAGTCATGCTAGTTGAGTAGTTGTTAATTTGAGAGATACTTGTGTTAAAGTTTGTGATTGCCGTAGCATGCACATATGGTGAACCGTTATGTGATGCAGTCGGAGCATGATTTATTTATTGATTGTTTTCCTTATGAGTGGCGGTCGGGGACGAGCGATGGTCTTTTCCTACCAATCTATCCCCCTAGGAGCATGGAAGTAGTACTTTGTTTCGATAACTAATAGATTTTTGCAATAAGTATGTGAGTTCTTTATGACTAATGTTGAGTCCATGGATTATACGCACTCTCACCCTTCCACCATTGCTAGCCTCTCTAGTACCGCACAACTTTCGCCGGTACCATAAACCCACCATTTACCTTCCTCAAAACAGCCACCATACCTCCCTATTATGGCATTTCCATAGCCATTCCGAGATATATTGCCATGCAACTTTCCACCATTCCGTTTATTATGACACGCTCCATCATTGTCATATTGCTTTGCATGATCATGTAGTTGACATCGTATTTGTGGCAAAGCCACCATTCATAATTTTTTCATACATGTTACTCATGAGTCATTGCACATCCCGGTACACCGCCGGAGGCATTCATATAGAGTCATATATGTTCTAAGTATTGAGTTCTAATTCTTTTGTTGTATGTAAATAAAAGTATGATGATCATCATTATTAGAGCATTGTCCCAGTGAGGAAAGGATGATGCATACTATGATTCCCCCACAAGTCGAGATGAGACTCCGGACGAAAAAAAAGAGGCCACAAAAAAAAGAGAAGGCCCCAAAAAACAAAAAAAACAAAAAGAGAGAGAGAAAAAATACAGAAGGGGCAATGCTACTATCCTTTTACCACACTTGTGCTTCAAAGTAGCACCATGATCTTCATGATAGAGAGTCTCCTATGTTGTCACTTTCATATACTAGTGGGAATCTTTCATTATGGAACTTGGCTTGTATATTACAATTATGGGCTTCCTCAAAATGCCCTAGGTCTTCATGAGCAAGCGAGTTGGATGCACACCCACTTAGTTTATTTTTGAGCTTTCATACACTTATAGCTCTAGTGCATTTGTTGCATGGCAATCCCTACTCACTCACATTGATATCTATTGATGGGCATCTCCATAGCCCGTTGATACGCCTAGTTGATGTGAGACTATCTTCTCCTTTTTGTCTTCTCCACAACCACCATTCTTTTCCACCTATAGTGCTATGTCCATGGCTCACGCTCATGTATTGCGTGAAGATTGAAAAAGTTTGAGAACATCAAAAGTATGAAACTATTGCTTGGCTTGTCATCGGGGTTGTGCATGATTTAAATATTTTGTGTGATGAAGATAGAGCATAGCCAGAATATATGATTTTGTAGGGATAACTTTCTTTGGCCGTGTTATTTTGAGAAGACATGATTGCTTTGTTAGTATGCTTGAAGTATTATTAGTTTCATGTCAATATTAAAATTTTGTCTTGAATCTTATGGATCTGAATATTCCCGCCACAATAAAGAGAATTACTTGGATAAATATGTTAGGTAGCATTCCACATCAAAAATTCTATTTTTATGATTTACCTACTCGAGGACGAGCAGGAATTAAGCTTGGGGATGCTGATACGTCTCCAACGTATCTATAATTTTTGATTGTTCCATGCTATTATATTATCTGTTTTGGATGTTTATGGGCTTTATTATACACTTTTATATTATTTTTGGGACTAACCTATTAACCGGAGGCCTAGCCCAAATTGTTGTTTTCTTGCCTATTTCAGTGTTTCGAAGAAAAGGAATATCAAACGGAGTCCAAACGGAATGAAACCTTCGGGAGAGTTATTTTTGGAACAGACGCTATCCAGGAGACTTGGAGTAGACGCCAGGGAAGCTTCGAGGAAGCCACGAGGCAGGGAGGCGCGCCCCCACCCTCGTGGGCCCCTCGTGGCTCCCCTGACCGACTTCTTTCGCCTATATATGTCCATATACCCTAAAAACATCGGGGAACACAATAGATCGGGAGTTCCACCGCCAGAAGCCTTCGTAGCCACCGAAAACCAATCTAGACTCGTTCCGGCACCCTTCCGGAGGGGGGATCCCTCTCCGGTGGCCTTCTTCATCATCCCGGCGCTCTCCATGACGAGGAGGGAGTAGTTCACCCTCGGGGCTGAGGGTACGTACTAGTAGCTATGTGATCTCTCTCTCTCTCTCTCTCTCTCGTGTTCTTGATTCAGAACAATCTTGATGTATAACGATCTTTGCTATTATAGTTGGCTCTTATGATGTTTCTCCCCCTCTACTCTCTTGTGATGAATTGAGTTTTCCCTTTGAAGTTATCTTATCGGATTGAGTCTTTAAGGATTTGAGAACACTTGATGTATGTCTTGCATGTGCTTATCTGTGGTGACAATGGGATATCATGTGATCCACTTGATGTATGTTTTGGTGATCAACTTGAGAGTTCCGTGACCTTGTGAACTTATTCATA
The DNA here is from genome assembly GCF_018294505.1 of Triticum aestivum. Taxonomy (NCBI): domain Eukaryota; kingdom Viridiplantae; phylum Streptophyta; class Magnoliopsida; order Poales; family Poaceae; genus Triticum; species Triticum aestivum. The sequence continues at coordinate 346,302,062 of NC_057806.1, forward strand.
GGGGTTGGCACACGTTTTCGTCTTGACTCTCCGGTAGAAACATTGGGGCACTCTTTGAAGCTCTCTGTGTTGGTTGAATAGATGAATCTGAGATTGTGTGATGCATATCGTATAATCATACCCACGGATACTTGAGGTGACATTGGAGTATCTAGGTGACATTAGGGTTTTGTTTGATTTGCGTCTTAAGATGTTATTTTACTACGAACTCTAGGGCTGTTTGTGACACTTATAGGAATAGCCCAACGGATTGATCGGAAAGAATAACTTTGAGGTGGTTTCGTACCCTACAATAATCTCTTTGTTTGTTCTCCACTATTAGTGACTTTGGAGTGACTCTTTGTTGCATGTTGAGGGATAGTTATATGATCCAATTATGTTATTATTGTTGAGAGGACTTGCACTAGTGAAGGTATGAACCCTAGGCCTTGTTTCCTAGCAGTGCAATACCGTTTGTGCTCACTTTTACCACTTGTTACCTTGCTGTTTTTATATTTTCAGATTACAAAAACCTTTATCTACCATCCATATTGCACTTGTATCACCATCTCTTCGCCGAAATAGTGCACCTATACAATTTACCATTGTATTGGGTGTGTTGGGGACACACGAGACTCTTTGTTACTTGGTTGCAGGGTTGTTTGAGAGAGACCATCTTCATCCTACGCCTCCCACGGGTTGATAAACCTTAGGTCATCCACTTGAGGGAAATTTGCTACTGTCCTAGAAACCTCTGCACTTGGAGGCCCAACAACGTCTACAAGAAGAAGGTTGTGTAGTAGACATCAGTTGTGCATGATTTAAATATTTTGTGAGATGAAGATGGAGCATAGCCAGACTATATGATTTTGTAGGGATAAGCTTTCTTTGGCCATGTTATTTTGAGAGTGCCTTTTTAGTATGCTTGCAGTATTATTGTATTTATGTCAATATTAAACGTTTGTTTTGAATCTTATGGATCTGAACATTCATCCCACAATAAAGAGAATTACATGGATAAACATGTTAGGTAGCATTCCACATCAAAAATTCTATTTTTCTCATTTACCTACTCGAGGACGAGCTGGAATTAAGGTTGCGGATGCTTGATATGTCTCCAACGTATCTATAATTTTTTATTGTTCCATGCTATCATATTATCTATTTTGGATGTTTTATATGCATTAATGTGCTATTTTATATTATTTTTGGGACTAACCTATTAGCCTAGAGCCCAGTGTCAATTTATGTTTTTTCCTTGTTTTTGAGTTTCATAGAAAAGGAATACCAAGCATGAAGGAAATATGCCCTAGAGGCAATAACAAAGTTGTTATTTTATATTTCCTTATGTCATGATAAATGTTTATTATTCATGCTAGAATTGTATTAGCCGGAAACTTGATACATGTGTGGGTACATAGACAAAACACTGTGGTCCTAGTAAGGCTCTACTAGACTAGCTCGTTAATCAAAGATGGTTAAGTTTACTAACCATAGACATGTGTTGTCATTTGATAAACGTGATCACAACATTAGGAGAATGATGTGATGGACAAGACCCATCCGTTAGCTTAGCATTATGACCATTCAGTTTTATTGCTATTGCTTTCTTCATGACTTATACATATTCCTTTGACTATGAGATTATGCAACTCCCGGATATCGGAGGAATACCTTGTGTGCTATCAAACGTCACAACATAACTGGGTGATTGTAAAGATGCTCTATAGGTATCTCCAAAGGTGTTTGTTGGGTTGGCATAGGTCGAGATTAGGATTTGTCACTCCGAGTATCGGAGAGGTATCTCTGGGCCCTCTCGGTAATGCATATCATGATAAGCCTTGCAAGCAATGTGACTAATGAGTTAGTTGCAGGATGATGCATTACAAAACGAGTAAAGAGACTTGCCGGTAACAAGATTGAACTAGATACCGACGACCGAATCTCGGGCAAGTAACATACCGATGACAAAGGGAATAACGTATGTTGTCATTACGGTTTGACCAATAAAGATCTTCACAGAATATGTAGGAACCAATATGAGCATCCAGGTTCCGCTATTGGTTATTGACGGGAGAGGTGTCTTGGTCATGTCTACATAGTTCTCGAAACCGTAGGGTCCGCACGCTTAACGTTCGATGATGATTTTGTATTATGAGTTATGTGTTTTGGTGACCGAAGATTGTTCGGAGTCCCGGATGAGATCACGGACATGACGAGGAGTCTCTAAATGGTCGAAGGGTAAAGATTGATATATTGGACGATAGTATTCGGACACCGGAATGGTTTCCGAAATGTTTTGGGTATTTTTCGGAGTACCGGGAGGTTATTACCGGACCCCCTGGGGAAGTAATGGGCCTACATGGGCCATAGGAGAGAGAGAGAGGGGGGGGGAGCCCGCAAGCGGTGGCGCCCCCCATGGGAGTCCGAATTGGACAAGGGGGAGGGGGCGCGGCCCCCTTTCCTTCTCCCTCTCCCTCTCCTTCCCTTTTTCCCCTCCGAAAGAAAGGAAAGGGGGGACTAGGACTAGGAGTCCTAGTCGGTTTCCCCCCATGGCGCGCCCCCTGTTGCCGGCCTCCTCCCTCTCCTCCTTTATATACGGGGGCAGGGGGCACCCCAAAAGGACAACAGTTGTTTCTTAGCCGTGTGTGGTGCCCCCTCCACAGTTTACTCCTCTGGTCATATTGTCGTAGTGCTTAGGCGAAGCCCTGCGCGGATCACATAACCATCACCGTCACCATGCCGTCGTGCTAATGAAACTCTCCCTCGACACTTTCCTGGATCAAGAGTTCAAGGGACGTCATCGAGCTGAACGTGTGCTGAACTCGAAGGTGATGTACGTTCGGTACTTGATCGGTTGGATCGCGAAGACATTCGACTACATCAACCGCATTAACCTAACGCTTCCGCTTTCGGTCTATGAGGGTATGTGGACACACTCTCCCCCTCTCTTTGCTATGCATCTTCTAGATAGATCTTGCGTGATCATAGGATTTTTTTTAAATTGCATGCTACGTTACTGATACGTCTCCAACGTATCTATAATTTTTGATTGTTCCATGCTATTATATTATCAACCTTGGATGTTTTATATGCTATTTTATATGATTTTTGGGACTAACCTATTAACCTACAGCCCAGTGCCAGTTTTTGTTTTTTTCGTTGTTTTTGAGTATCGCAGAAAAGGAAAACCAAACGGAGTCCAATTGACCTGAAATTTCACAGCGATCATTTTTGGACCAGAAGAAGCCCATGGAGTACCGGAGATGGGCCAGAAGAGTCCTGAGGCCACCATGAGGGTGGGGGGCACGCCCTACCCCCTGGACGCGCCCCCCTACCTCGTGGCCGCCTCGAGGCCCCCCCTGACTTGTACACTCCAACACCTCTTATTAACCCCAAACTTCCAGAAAGAAACCTAGATCGGGAGTTCCGCCGCCGCAAGCCTCTGTGGCCATAGAAAACCAATCTAGACCCATTCCGGCACCCTGCCGGAGGTGGGGTTCCTCTCCGGTGGCCATCTTCATCATCACGGTGCTCTGCATGATGAGGAGGGAGTAGTTCACCCTCAGGGCTGAGGGTATGTACCAGTAGCTATGTGTTTGATCTCTCTCTCGTGTTCTTGATTCGACACGATCTTGATGTATCACGAGCTTTGCTATTATAGTTGGATCTTATGATGTTTCTCCCCCTCTTTCTCCTTGTGATGGATTGAGCTTTCCCTTTGAAGTTATCTTATCAGATTGAGTCTTTAAGGATTTGAGAACACTTGATGTATGTCTTGCATGTGCTTATCTGTGGTGACAATGGGATATCACGTGATCCACTTGATGTATGTTTTGGTGATCAACTTGCGAGTTCCGTGAGCTTGTGAACTTATGCATAGGGGTTGGCACACGTTTTCGTCTTGATTCTCCGGTAGAAACTTTGGGGCACTCTTTGAAGTTCTTTGTGTTTGTTGAATAGATGAATCTGAGATTGTGTGATGCATATCGTATAATCATACCCACAGATACTTGTGGTGACATTGGAGTATCTAGGTGACATTAGGGTTTTGGTTGATTTGTGTCTTAAGGTGTTATTCTAGTACAATCTCTATGATAGATTGAACGTAAAGAATAGCTTTGTGTTATTTTACTACGGACTCTTGACTAGATCGACCAGAAAGAATAACTTTGACGTGGTTTCGTACCCTACAATAATCTCTTCGTTTGTTCTCCGCCATTAGTGACTTTGGAGTGACTCTTTGTTGCATGTTGAGGGATAATTATATGATCCAATTATGTTATTATTGTTGAGAGAACTTGCACTAGTGAAAGTATGAACCCTAGGCCTTGTTTCAACGCATTGCAATACCGTTTTCGCTCAGTTTTACCACTTGCTACCTTGCTGTTTTTATATTTTCATATTACAAAAACCTATATCTACCATCCATATTGCACTTGTATCACCATCTCTTCGCCGAACTAGTGCACCTATACAATTTACCATTGTATTGGGTGTGTTGGGGACACAAGAGACTCTTTGCTATTTGGTTGCAGGGTTGTTTGAGAGAGACCATCTTCATCCTATGCCTCCCACGGATTGATAGGTCATCCACTTGAGGGAAATTTGCTACTGTCCTACAAACCTCTGCACATGGAGGCCCAACAACGTCTACAAGAAGAAGGTTGTGTAGTAGACATCAAGCTCTTTTCTGGTGCGGTTGCCGGGGAGGTTAGTGCTTGAAGGTATATCTTTAGATCTTGCAATCGAATCTTTTTGTTTCTTGTTTTAACACTAGTTTAGTTTATAAAAGAAACTAAAAAATGGAATTGAGGGTACCTCATATGCTTCATCTTTTTAATATCTTTCATGACAATAAGGATTCCGATAATTGTGCTAAAATGCTAGAAGAAGAATGCATTAAAATGTTTGGCACTAAATCTTTGAATGATGAGTATGATGGCAATGTTGTTAGTATGAACTCTTTGAATACCCATAGTACTAATAATGATTGCACTAGTCATGATGAAAATGTCTCTTATAAGCATGTCAACTTTTGTGGAGTGCATAGAGTTTGCAAGTACACACCAAATAGGGAAGATAGATTTTGCAAGAGGCATAAGTATTTAGAAACTAAATGGTTGCAAGAAAGGCTAGCTGTTTGTGCTGAAAATTTAAATTTTCTTAGCTATCCTTGTGAACTTTGCAATGAACATGGTCATTTAAATATCCAATGCCAATTGTTTCCTGATCGAATCGTGTCCAAAAATTGTGATGACTTCATTTCCCTTGCACATCATAATGAACTTAGTTTGCTTGTGGGTTATGAAGAAATGAAACGCATAACTAAGGATCTTCCAAATTCCCGGGGTTGCGCAGGACTCCTATTGGCTATTTGGCTGGTTTCCTTTTTCAGGACAAAAACAAGGAATGAGTTTTGGGATTATGCACCGGTACCGGTACGAACGGAGTAGGACAGTTGGCAAGCAATGCATTGAGCTCTTCTTATTGATAAAGCCAGTAATAATCAAACTAGAAAGGAAAAGAAAAAACACAAAGAAAAATATCTGCATGAATCTTCGCGTAACATCAATGGCATAGGACCTAGATGTGCATTACTTAGAGCACATCTAGCTGTGCTTTAGCAATACTGTCAAACCAAACCCCTAATCATCATTGCAAACAGCGCATAGAACATGGCTAATGCGACAACCACAACTACACATGCTAGTTCCTTCTTGTCTCTTGCTTTCATCTGTTGCCTGTGATTGATTCTTTCTTGCTTCATTGTACAAATTGTACATTCCAGATCAGCCAATTTCTTCTTCGGCTTTACATTATCTTCTGCGAGCTAGGTGATAACACTCCGAGCCCTACCATGCCATTCTTCATGCAGCCAGTTAACAAAGGCACAAGCCTCATATCCCTACCAATGTTAAATAGTATTCTGGATGAGCGGTGGTATTAACTGAAGTAAAATGATGAACTTAATTAGCACTAACCTCTAAGGGGCAACTGAGAAACCGCCTGCCAATGTCGAATCCCTCTATGCATACACGTCAAGTGGGAGTGTGCCCGTGCACACAACTCAGCTTTTGGTACTTCTCAGTGGTGCAAAACTCGGTGTCGAACTCGTGTTGCAGGAGTCTGGAGTCAAGCTCCGGATCTGGCGGCAGATTGCTTTCCTGGGGGTGGGGGGGTCATTCAGGACGGATTCAGCAAGGATCTATACTTTGAACATGCTAAAAAAGATCAGGATAGATTGGAACCTGACAGGACGATTTGGATCCGTAGTATACCTGCCTTTTGATGACCTTAGGCAAGTGCTCGGCGGCGATACGAGCAGGAGCAGCCGCACCGAAACCATCAACACCACTCGTTCGCATTCTCCCAATGTCAGCGCCACGTGAGCGAATTTGGAGGCTATGTAGGGATTTGGGGGAAATGGGGAAACTATCGAGATAAGCTAACAGTCGGGAACTACTTATGGCACTATATGTTGTATATGACACACTATTTATACATGTCGTCTGTGTTAGGTATTACAATGTCACACACGATTTCCGCACCAAACCGTGTGAGAAGACAACATAGGTTAGACACGGTTGCCGTTACATAACGGTATGTGATGTACTACCCTGTCCATATAATTGAGTTACAGTGAGATACCGTGTAAACAGTCGCTCTATGGATATCCGTAAAAAAGCAGCCGCTCTGCACATAGAGATGGCAACGACGACCTAGGTAGCGGCTACCGGAGAAGAGGTCAATCCTTGGTCGGTGGGTGGTGGTGGCGTCATAGGAGGTCAATCCTCGGTCTGCGGAGGGAGATACGAGGAGCTCAATCATCAAGGTCGGTGGCGGCGTGATTCGAGCACATCCATCGCGGTCGATGGCGGGATAGTGGAGGCCGAACTTCAGGCGGAAGCCGCACTAAGCTTTGCTCCTCGACCCTGCTATCTCGGCATGCCGCCGCATCGCGCTTGTCTGTCTGTTGGGTGGAGGTCGCCACGCGGCTAATTAATTAAGGTATTTTTTCGTGAGTGGCTTAATTAAGGTATTCAATTCCTAAGGGTAGTGTTGTACTAGTACTCTGTGTGTAAATTGACTGGCCATTAATTTTTGTCATTACACGTCTGGATAACAACATGGAGCGCCCTTAGTAATTATTAAAATAAAACCTTGTGATTTATGCATGCATCTTTGGGAAGTAGTTAATCCGTGTATTAATGTTGTTGTTTTGTTTTTAATTACCATTCGTGTGCTGCAGATGGAACGATCTCCATGGATGAAGAATCAAAAAACCACAGATTTTATCAGTGGCGTGACAGAGTTCGTAAATATGGCTGAAAGTATAAAGAGGAAAATTGGTGATGGGGATTACTGATACGTCTCCAACGTATCTACTTTTTCTCACGCTTTTCCCCTCATTTTAGACTCTAATTTGCATGATTTGAGTGAAACTAACCCCGGACTGACGCTGTTTTCAGCGGAACTACCATGGTGTTGTTTTTGTGCAGAAATAAAAGTTCTCAGAATGGAACGAAACTTTGTGAGGATTTTTTATATCAATAATAAGAATTTCTGGAGCCAAGACCCACCAGAGAGGGGCCACTGGGTGGGCACAACCCACCAGGGCGCGCCCCCTCTCCTGGCGCACCCAGGTGGGTTGTACCCACCTAGTGGCCCTGCTAACGACCCCCTGATACTATAAATTCACATATTTCTAGAAAAAAATCAGGGAGAAAGAATTATCGCGATCTAGGAGACGGAGCCGCCACCAAGCCCTGTTCTTCCTCGGGAGGGCAGATCTGGAGTCCGTTTGGGGCTCCGGAGAGGAGGATCTTCATTCTTCGTCATCACCAACCCTTCTCCGTCGCCAATTCCATGATGCTCCCCACCGGGAGTGAGTAGTTCCTTCGTAGGCTCGCTGGTCGGTGAGGAGTTGGATGAGATTCATCATGTAATCGAGTTAGTTTTGTTAGGGCTTGATCCCTAGTATCTACTATGTTCTTAGATTGATGGTGCTATGACTTTGCTATGCTTAATGCTTGCCACTTTGGGCCCGGGTGCCATGATTTCAGATCTGAACCGTTTATGTTATCATCATTATATCCATGTTCTAGACCCGACCTTGCAAGTTATAGTCACCTACTACGTGTTATGATCCGGCAACCCCGGAGTGACAACAACCGGGCCCACTCCCAGTGATGACCGTAGTTTGAGGAGTTCATGTATTCACTATGTGTTAATGCTTTGTTCTAGTTCTCTATTAAAAGGAGGCCTTAATATCCCTTAGTTTCCAATATGGACCCCGCTGTCACGGGAGGGTAGGACAAAAGATGTCATGCAAGTTCTTTTAATAAAGCATGTATGACTATTTACAGAATACATGCCTACATTATATCGATGAACTGGAGCTAGTGTCGTATCGCCCTAGGTTATAACTGTCTCATGATGAATATCATCCAACATGTCACTGATCCAATGCCTACGAACTTTTCATTATTGTTTCTGCTAAGTTACTACTGCTATCATCACTGTTACACTTGCTACAAAATTATTGCTATCACTGTTACTGTTACTATTGCTGCTGTCACTACTATCAAAACTATCAAACTACTTTGCTACTAATCACTTTGCTGCAGATAATTAATCTCCAGGTGTGGTTGAATTGATAACTCAGCTGCTAATACCTTCAAATATTATTTGGCTCCCCTTGTGTCGAATCTATAAATTTGGGTTGAATACTTTACCCTCGAAAACTATTGCGATCCCCTATACTTGTGGGTTATCAAGACCTTTTTCTAGCGCCGTTGTCGGGGAGCATAGCTATATTTGTTGAGTCACTTGGGATTATTATCATATTATCACTATGAAGAATCTGAAGGATCCGAAGACTAAGATATTTCCCTCAAGGACGAGCGGAGGTAAGGAACTACCATCCAGTTCTGCTTTAGATTCACCATATGTTACGAATAAACTTGCAACACCACCACATGCTATTAATTATGATATGTCGCAAGTTATTGATGATGCTACTTACTACTATGAATGATGCTTATGATGATGCTAGTACCTTGCTTGATAATGATGATGTGCCACTTGGTGAATTTCTTGATAAACAAATTGCTAGAGTTATACAACATGATGTTGTTGAATCTGATGATGAGCTTGAAACTGAATCACCTGAAACACCTACTAGAACTAGCCTTCCTATATATGAATTGCCTAAGGTACCGGAAGGTTATGTTATGAGTGAAGAAGCAACTAGAGATATTCTTTCTTGCAATGATAGAGATGATCTAGAGAACTTACTACAAAAGTATAAAGAAAAATCTCTGAATGCTAGAATGAAATGTGACCCCAAGTTTACAACTTCACCTATCTTTATTTATGATAATGATTATGAATTCTCTGTCGACCCAAAGTTAATTACTTTGGTTGAATCTAATCCCTTCCATGGTTATAGAACTGAAACTGTTGTGGCACATCTTACTAAGTTGAATGACACTGCCACCCTTTTTACTCATGATGAGAAAACTCGCTATTACTTTATTCTCAAATTATTTCCTTTCTCATTAAAGGGTGATGCTAAAGCTTGGTACAATACTCTTGCTCCTGGTTGTGTGCGTAGTCCCCATGATATGATTTATTACTTCTCTGAAAAATATTTTCCTGCTCATATGAAACAAGCTGCCTTACAGGAAATATTTAACTTTGCTCAAACTAAAGAAGAGAGTCTCCCACAAGCTTGGGGGTGGCTTTTCCAGTTACTTAATGCTTTGCCTGATCATCCTCTTAAGAAAAATGAAATACTTGATATCTTCTATAATGGACTAACCGATGCTTCTAGGGACTTCCTAGATAGTTGTGTTGGTTGTGTTTTCAGAGAACGAACTATTGCTCAAGCTGAAGAATTATTCAATGACATATTGAAAAATCATCTCCCTCAAGAAAACATATTGAAAAAGCATGATGATTGGACTATTCCTAAACCACCGCCTAAACCCACTCCAAAGAACAGGGGTATATTATATCTCAGTCCCGAAGATATGCAAGAGGCAAAGAAATCTATGAAGGAAAAAGGTATTAAAGCTGAGGATGTTAAAAATTTACCTGCTATTGAAGAAATACATGGGCTTAATACACCACCAATGCCTAAGGTGGTAGAGGTAAAATCTCTTATGAAGTTTAATGATAATGATAATCCTCACAATATGCATCCTAGTCAATGCCTTTATGAGTTTGAAAACTACATTAGGAAACAAGATCACTTCAATGCAAATGTTATGAAACAATTGAAAAATAATTCTGATATGATTGCTCGCTTGAGTGACTTGTTATTTAGAATATCAAATGATGTTAGAGGTGTTGGAAAACATGCTTCTATGGTTCAAACTCAGTTAGAGCAAGTTGCTAAATCACAAAGAGAATTGCTTGATGAAATGAACCATAATATGCATGACTTTGTTGTTAGAGTTGCAACTAGAGGAGGTAAAATGACTCAGGAACCACTTTATCCTGAGGGACACCCTAAAAGAATTCAACAAGATTCACAAAGAGCTAACACTAGTGCACCTAGTCCTCCTAGAAAGAAAAAGAAAAAGAAAAATTATAGGACTTTGCACACTTCTAGTGAACATGAAATAGAAAAACCTCCTGATAATGAAAATGAAATTTCTATCTCTGATGCTGAAACTCAATGTGGTAATGAACACTCACCTAATGATAACGAAAAAAGATAATGATGAGGTTCATGAAGACTCTCAACCAACCAATGATAAAGAACCAGATAATGATGTTGAGATAGAACCACTTGTTGATCTTGATAACCCACAACCTAAAAAATAAAAGATATGACAAAAGAGACTTCATTGCTAGAAAACACGGTAAAGAAAGAGAACCGTGGGTTCAAAAACCTATACCTTTTACACCCAAGTCAACTAAAAAGAATGATGAGGAGGAATTTGAACACTTTGCTGAAATGCTGAGGCCAGTCTTTTTGCGCACTCGCTTGACTGATATCTTGAAAATGCGTCCTTATGCAAAATATATGAAAGACATCATCACAAATAAGAGAAAAATACCGGAAGCTGAAATATCCACTATGCTTGCTAATTACACTTTCAAAGATGGAGTACCTAAAAAACTTGGAGATTCAGGAATACCAACTATACCTTGCTCTATCAAAAAGAATTATGTGAAAACTGATTTGTGTGATTTAGGAGCTGGTGTTAGTGTTATGCCTTTCTCTTTGTATAAAAGACTTGACTTGAATAAACTCACACCTACTGAAGTATCTTTGCAAATGGCTGACAAATCAACTGCCATACCTATCGATATCTTTGAGGATGTGTCCGTTGTTGTTGCTAATGTTACTATTTTGACTGACTTTGTTATACTTGAGATGCCCGAGGATGACAACATGTCGATTATCCTTGGTAGACCCTTCTTGAATACTGTAGGGGCTGTTATTAATTGCAATAAAAGCAAGGTCACTTTTCATATTAATGGCAATGAGCATATGGTGCACTTTCCGAAGAAACAATTCCAAGTGAATGGTATTAATGTTATTGAAAAATCTCTGACAATCACTATTGGAAGTTTTCAAATACCACTACCTACTGTCAAAAAGAAATATGAAATACTTATTGTTGGGGAAATGCATATCCCCATTGAGGTAAGTTAGTGATTTACGAAAGTTCTTCGGTTTCATGCTAATCGAAAGTGGTTATTAATAAAACTTGATCAACCTTATTAATGGATCATTTTTGAATGGTATGAAGTTGATGAATTTAGTAAGCACTAATTTCTGTCCCTACTTTCCATTCTCTATTTTTATTAGTTAAATAAAATAAAATGCCATGTTTTGTCTGTTTTTTGAATTTCCCGTGCAATAAAAAATGACCCAAAAATAAAAGTTCTCTGAATGCCCTGAAAATTTAATATGATTTTTTCTGAATATTTGAGAATTTTTGGTGCAATAAACATCAGAGCGAGATGCACTAGGTGGGCACAACCCACCTGGGCGCGCCAGCACCCCCAGGCGCGCCCTGGTGGGTTGTGGTCCCCACATGCCCCCCTCACTTACCTCTTCATACCACATCATCACTTACCTCCAGAAAAAAATCCCCATTGCTCTCTCTTCCGTGTTCTTGAGCTCAAACCCGTGGATTTCGATCTCTTTGCTCGAAGCTCCGTTTCTAAAACTGTTTCAGGGAATTGTTGCTTGGTATGTGACTCCATCATTTGTCCAATTAGTTTTTGTTTTAGTGGCTTATACTTTGAATAATTAGCTACTCTTGGTGCTGCTGTAGATGTTCTTGCATGTTGAATTCTTAGTGTTCTAAGTTGTTTGAATGCTTGCTATGGCCTCTATGTATCCCTATGAGTAGTTGCTATCAATCTTACAAAGTTTTGTTGACAAATTTTTGTCACTCCAAAATTTTTATTTTCAGAAAATTGTACGCGGACATGAATATCTTCAGGAAGTTTGGCTTTAAGAAGAGCTCCAAGGGTGTTATTGGGGAGTCTTCTGACACTGATCTCCACCCTCGGAGGTTGGTGGAGGTACAGCCGTGTGAATGGCCGCACACCCCATTTCTGCAAGAGGCTGGAATTCTTGAGGAGTTCACGCAATATATTACCAACGCCGACCTCACCGACTTCATCGCAAATGAGTGTGATCAGCACCAAATCCTCACAAACATCTTTGTTCAGAGCTTTACTTTCTTGCCTAGAAATAATCCTCCTGAAGTGAGCTTTGATTTATATGCTAAAAACCATCAGATACCACTTACTGAGTTTTGTGACATATACTTGATCCCGTCTCATGGGAGCTTGGCTGAGCCTAGGCCGGCCGATTTTGAGGCCTTTTATCGCAATCTGACAGTGGGCGATGAGAGAGGAGTGTCATCCATCACTGCCGCTGGCTTACATTTTCCTGTTGTTCGTTACTTTGCACTTTTTATTGCCAAATGCTTGCTTGCTAGGGAGAAGGTGGGTGCACTTAGTTCACCAGACCTTGTTGTTTTACATCATGCATTAGAGGGCGGCAACACTTATAGCTTGGGAGCTATTATGGCTTGTTGCCTTCATCTTAATAAATCTCAGGGCAAAATACATGGTGGGATTTATGCTACTCGTTTGGCGGCTCACTTCGAGGTTGAGATACTCCCTCATAATTTCCCTCTTACCATAGTTTACCTAGACCGTGCAGCCATGGATCACCTCCATTTTACTGATATCGAGTCCCCTCACATCCCTATTCCGTATAACCTGGTTTTTAGCGTGAGGACTCATGATGTTATTCCATTGCATGCTCCTTCTTTGTTTGATTCCGTTGCCAGGGGTGGATATAGGATTATGCCTGCAGACATCATCGCCTATCGGAATGCTCGGGCTGCTGAGGAGGCAGCACAGGAGGAGCCTCCACAGTGGGATCAGTGGATGCCCTCTCCTTAGTACCCCAACTAGTATCCGGACTACTGATTGATTACCAACTTAGGCCAAAAGCCTAAGCTTGGGGGAGTACATGTTTCCACCGACTCTACATTCATGTCCACTTATTTCACTTGTCGGTGCTCACACTTTTTCATTGTATGATCCATGCTTAGATTTATTTTCTTGCTTTCTTCTTGTGTGTTTGATAAACTTTTGAAAAACAAAAAAAATCAGTTGTAGTCAATTTACCTTCTATGCATGCTTAGTAGTAGTACTAAAAAGAAAACCCAAAAGATTACCTTGTTCTTCTTTTGCTTGTTGGGAGCTTTCCCCTGTAAATAGTTTTTCTCATTTTTGTTTTTCCCTTATTTGCTTGTTCAAGAAAACCAAAAACTCCAAAAATATTTCAGTGTGTTTCTCTGAATTTCTTTTCCTTTTATTCGATTTGCACCGAGGAGAAGACCACGATGAAAATGTTGAGTGGCTCTCTTATGAATAATTGTTGGACTAATAAAGAGCCCATTTTACCTTGTCTTCTCCCGTTGAATAAAATGTTTGCAGATTCCAGCTTAGTCCATGGCACTCTTGCACTATTATTATTTTCATATCATTCGGTCGTGCAAGTGAAACGCAATAATGACAACATTCGATGAACTGGTCGTGGCAAAGAGAAACTGGTATGAACTTGACTTGTCCTATCTGTGTAAATATGTTTAACCTAGTGCCCATGATTCAGCCCGCTATGATTAAACATGTTTGCAATGATAATTAGAGATTATAGTTTCTCATTCCATGCATAAGTAGCTGGGAGTTAATAATGATTTATCTTGGATATCAACATAGCGTTAATATGATTGTGATGTAGTATGATGATATGGTATCCTCCTCTGAATGATCAAGTGGCTTGACTTCGTACATGTTCATGCATGTAGTTGAATCAAAACCAACATAGCCTCTATAATGTTTATGTTCATGGTGTTCACATCCTACTCATGCTAGTGTCCAATGTTACTTATGCATAATGCATGGTTATGATCGTTGTTGCTCTCTAGCTGGCCGCTTCTCAATCTTAATTGCTAGCCTTCGCCTGTACTAAGTGGGGATTCCGCTTGTACATCAAAAACCTTGAACCCAAAGTTATTCCAGATGAGTCCACCATACCTACCTATATACGGTATTACTCTGCCGTCCCAAGTAAATTTGCATGTGCCACCTCTAAAAACTTCTAATTTTTTTCCATTTTGTGTGCCTGGATCGTTCATGGAATGGCAGGAGGTGATCGATATCTTCCATGCTAAGCGGGTTATTCTCAGGTCGAGTGTTTATTCACTCGCCATCGCATGAGAAAATGGGCGGTAATAGGGATGCCCAGTCCCAAATTGCAAAATACAAAAAGATTTCATCTCTTAAATAATCAAACGAAAACTCCCAATGGAGTCAAAACCTTTACTTTTATTGCTTGGGAACTGCCACTAGCGTGCTTAGCATGGAAGATGTTGATAACTGATGGTCGTGAAGTGAATAAGAAGGGTGCATGTCACAAAATATCATTTATCTCTGTTTTAAAAACTGAGCTCTAGCACCTCTTTAAATCATTGCTTACCTCTGCGAAGGGACTTCCCATTTACTTTTATATTGTGTCATCACCTTCTAAAAAACAAGCGCCAGAAACTGAGTAGAGCACAACTGTCATGATTTATGCATTGTGTGTAGCTAATGTTGAGTGCATCATGACTGGATCTTTTCTACCATGAATTACAATGTTTAGTCGCTGCTTGAACTTTGGAGGTGCTCTGCATTTTTGTTTTGTGGTCTCAGAAAGGGATAGAGAGATACCATTATTGTCATATTATATCATGGTTGTTTTGACAACATATTGCCGTTCGAGATATCTTGTTATTGCTCGCTAGCTGATTATGTCATTGATATGAATCATTATAATCTTTAAGAGTTATTGTCAACATGGTTAGTTATAATGTTGGCTGAAAACCTGGGTGTAGTTTAAGCTTATTTATGCAAACAAGAGCAAAAGAGTTCATAAAAGTTTTTCTTTCTCACTTTCAGTTTATCAACTGAATTGCTTGAGGACAAGCAAAGGTTTAAGCTTGGGGGAGTTGATATGTCTCCAACGTATCTACTTTTTCTCATGCTTTTCCTCTTGTTTTGGACTCTAATTTGCATGATTTGAATGAAACTAACCCCGGACTGATGTTGTTTTCAGCAGAACTACCATGGTGTTGTTTTTGTGCAGAAATAGAAGTTCTCGGAATGGAACAAAACTTTGCGAGGATTTTTTATATCAATAAGAATTTCTGGAGCCAAGACCCACCAAAGAGGGGCCCCTGGGTGGGCACAACCCACTAGGGCGCACCCCCCTCTCCTGGTGCGCCCAGGTGGGTTGTACCCACCTGGTGGCCCCGCTGATCACCCCCTGATACTATAAATTCACATATTTCTAGGAAAAAGTCAGGGAGAAAGAATTATCATGATCCACGAGACGGAGCCGCCGCCAAGCACTGTTCTTCCTCGGGAGGGCAGATCTAGAGTCCATTTGGGGCTCCGGAGAGGGGGATCTTCATTCTTCGTCATCACCAACCCTTCTCCATCGCCAATTCCATGATGCTCCACACCAGGAGTGAGTATTCCTTCGTAGGCTTGCTGGTCGGTGAGGAGCTGTATGAGATTCATCATGTAATCGAGTTAGTTTTGTTAGGGTTTGATCCCTAGTATCCACTATGTTCTTAGATTGATGTTGCTATGACTTTGCTATGCTTAATGCTTGTCACTTTGGGCCCAGGTGCCATGATTTCATATCTGAACCATTTATGTTATCATCATTATATCCATGTTCTAGATCTAATCTTGCAAGTTATAGTCACCTACTACGTGTTATGGTCCGGCAACCCCGGAGTGACAACAACCAGGCCCACTCCCGGTGATGACCATAGTTTGAGGAGTTCATGTATTCACTATGTGTTAATGCTTTGTTCCGGTTCTCTATTAAAAGGAGGCCTTAATATCCCTTAGTTTCAAATATGGACCCCGCTGCCTCGGGAGGGTAGGACAAAATTTGTCATGCAAGTTCTTTTAATAAAGCATGTATGACTATTTACGGAATACATGCCTACATTATATCGATGAAATGGAGCTAGTGTCGTATCGCCCTAGGTTATAATTGTCTCATGATGAATATCATCCAACAAGTCACCGATCCAATGCCTACGAACTTTTCATTATTGTTTCTGCTAAGTTACTACTGCTATCATCACTGTTACACTTGCTACAAAATTATTGCTATCACTATTACTGTTACAATTGCTACTGTCACTACTATCAAAACTATCAAACTACTTTGCTACTTATCACTTTGCTGTAGATAATTAATCTCTGGGTGTGGTTGAATTGACAACTCAGCTACTAATACCTTCAAATATGCTTTGGCTCCCCTTGTGTCGAATCTATAAATTTGGGTTGAATACTTTACCCTCGAAAACTGTTGCGATCCCCTATACTTGTGGGTTATCAATTACATCCTGTGTCCATGTACTGATTGTGCCAATACAGAGTCACATGAACTTGCAGATGTCCAGATGCACTTAGTCTCTAGGGGATTCATGGATGGATATACACGTTGGACTAGACACAGTGATGAGGAGGTCATGGATGAAGATACCTAGGACAATGAGATGCCAAACCCCGATCAGTGTCACATGGATGTTGAATCTAACATCGGGGCAGAGACGTCAAGCTACCAATGGAACACCGAAAAGCCGAAACGCCCACTGGAAAACCAAGATGTCGACGCAGATGACGACGATATTGATATGCCAGATTTTGCTGTTATGATTGCAGATTTTGAGGGCCCAAGAAAGGATATGATTGGGTACAAGGATGTGCCAACCATTGATGAGGACTCGAAGAAAGAATTGTATCCAGGTTGCAAAAAGAAATATTCCAGGTTGAGTGCCACCCTGGCGATTCTCATATTTAAAGCAACAAACGGTCTATCAAACAAGGGCTTCATAGATATGTTAAGTCTTTTCAAAGAAATTCTTCCAGAAGATAATGTGCTCCCTAGAAGCATGAATGAAGCAAAGAAAATTGTTTGCCCATTGGAACTTGAAGTACAGAAGATACACGCTTGTGTGAATGATTGTATATTGTACCGTGGTGAGTACAAAGATGTGTGTGCATGTCCCACATGCAAGCATGCACAATACAAGCGTGGGAGAGAAAATGACAAGGACAAATTGGACGATGAGGTCAAGACAGGAATCCCGTTCAAGGTTATTTGGTAGTTGCCTTTAATTCCAAGGTTGAGGCGTTTGTTTGCAAACCCTAGAGAGGCAAAGAGGTTGCGGTGGCATCATGATGAGCGAATTGTGGATAGGTTTATGAGGCACCCAAAAGATGGGGCTCAGTGGGAATTAATCAACAAAAAGTTTGAAAAATTTGCCAAGGATCCTAGAAGTATAAGGCTCGGGGAGTGTACTGACGGGATGAATCCTTTTGGCGATATGAGCACCAATCACAACACATGGCTGGTACTTTTGTGCATATATAACGTAGCTCCTTTGTTGTGTTTGAAGATAAAATACATTATGATATCAATGATTATCCAAGGCCCGAAGCAAGTTGGAAATGACATCCACATTTACTTTCAGCTACTAGTAGAAGAACTGCTGACAGTGTGGATAGATGCGCGTGCTGTAAAATGTTGTGATGCTTACAGAAAGGAGATTTTCGATCTACATGCGATGTTGGTGCACACCATTCAAGATATGCTGGCATTAGGAAACACATCGGGGCAGAAAACAAAGGGAGATGTAGGGTGTGTCACATGCATGGATAGGACAGCTAGCAGAAGACTTCCCAACTCGCGCAAAACAGTGTATTTGCGTCATCGTAGGTTCTTACGGAAAAATCACCCATACCGAAAGATGAAAGCTGAATTTGATGGTACGGCAGAGGCAGGTGCGGGCCCAAGACCCTATGATGGGGAGGTGGTCCACAACATGGCTAAAAAATTAATGTTGTGCTTGGCAAGAACCACCCTTTGACGGTGAAACAAACACCCAAGGGTCAAATGTTCAAGAACAAACCTGTGTTCTAGAAATTACCTCACTGCATCGATGTCATCACTACAAAAAAATACACTTCCATGATGATACATGTTTGTCACAGTAGGTCGCTTTTTTGTCATGCATGTACATCCATGACAAATTTATGACAGAATCAAGATAGTCATACTTGTGTTGTCGGTAGAAGTGTTCCATGACATTACCAAAATTATCAACACGGAAGTGTCCACTTCCATGACGATAAATCATGCGTCACAGAAGTGCTTTCATCAAGGGTAACCGACATGTGGCATCCACCGTAACGGAATGCCGTTAAGCTATCGGGTCGGGTTTTGGATCCGATAACCCGTTAACAGCCCCGACCAATGGGAAATTTCCACGTGTAAAATTCTTATTGGCCGGACGAAACACATGTCAGCTCGTCAGTGGGTCAGATAGGCGCCTATGATACGTCGACACGTGGCACAGCCCAACAGAGGGCCATTCCTGTGAAAAGGCCGGCATGTTTGACTTGGTCAAAAGGTGGCGGGCCGGCCCATGTAAAGCCTGTTAACGGCCTGTTCGCATATAGCCCATTTACAGCCCGTTACGCCCTATCCGAATTCAGCCCAGTAGCGTCATCTGGGCCACCCAATATGATTCCAGCCCATTTTCAGTTCTGGCCCATGTATGGCCCATGACGCCTTTCGGCCCATATGAGGCCCTATGTAACTCTTGGCCTATTAACAGCCTGTGGTGAAACTGGCCCATAATGAACAGTGTATCACTTTACACCCATTAAAGGCCCGTGGTGAAACTGGCCCGTAATGAACAGTGTATCATTTTATACCCATTAACGGCCCGTTATTCCGTTGGACCGTTTCCAGCCCATGTTATCTTTCGGCCTTCTCAGAGCCCATTTATTGTTGGGCTCATTTCCAGCATTCGTTTACTTACGGCCCGTTACTGTCATTTTCTGCTTGTGGGCCAAATTCAGCCCGTGGTTACAGTAGGCCCGTTTGTGGTCCATTAATACGTGGGTTGTTTTCATAGCGTCATCAAATACGGCCTATTAACGATGGCCCGTTATGGTCGGCCCATGAACGGACGATTCCAACTCTAGCCCGTTTACGGCCATAATGCGGCCTGTTATTGGCCCATGTTTGTCCATCGATCATACTGCCCGCATAAGGCCCATTGATGATACGGCCCGTAGAAGGCCCATTGTTTCTACGACCCGTAGAAGGCCCACTATTTCTACGGCCCGTAGAAGGCCCACTGTTTCTATGGCCCGTAGGAGGCCCAGTGTCACTACAGTAAATATTAGCCCATGGTTATTGTGGCCTAGTTTTAAAAAATAGGTTATTGCAGCCACTAGCAAACCGCGGAAAAAGAACTGCAATGACTAGAAGCAAACAAATAAACAAGACAACAAGGAAATAAATAAGCAAGCAACTTACGCTAGGCTATCACGGCAATCACACATATTACATCCACTAGGCATCAAAGTTTGCCACCAGTGCAAATAAATGCGCCGACAAAAGAATATACAAAACTGAGAGCACTTCAGAAGGCACTAGGCCTGGCTAGGTCACCCCACCCAAACAGCTGAAGAAGTTGAGTAGACCTCAGTTGTGTCAAAGATAGATGCATCAACACTAGATTTAAGGCATGATGGTGCGCATGGCAGTCCTCTGACATCTTCATTGCATCTTTGACTTCAAGTCGGAGCTGAGCTGAAGCAAGCCTTTCCGCTTTAAGTCGAGACTGAAGAAGTCAAACTGATTGAGGCAGCGACTGCATAGAGGTTGTCTCACACCTGCTGGTGAGTAGCTTCGACTCACTGTCTTCATCAAGACAGGACCTTGGGGTCATCTCGCTGTCCTCAAGATGGTTTGGCTCACTATCTTCCCTAAAGTTCTGCCTGGCGTAAGAGATATGAGTCTGAAAGAGAAACAAGGAGACACGTAACATGTTTCACAATTATATAAGCAAATAAATGGATCTATTCTGCATAAGGAACATGTTTTTACAACTACAATTTGAAACTGGTAGTTGTTGCAAACATCCAATCAGATGTAAACAGCAAAGCAAACAACAGTGGAGGAAATGATGCCTATCTGAATCTATACTAGAACAAAGTTTGAAGGCTTGAGAAGGATGAACTTACATTACATGTTAACACGGGCTGGACAAAGCCCTTCTCCATGTTAGTGGAAGGATAATTCAATAAATTCCCCAAAGAAAATTCTTTATAAGCATTGCCATTATTCTACATTTTGCAAAGAGTGAATATAGATCAAATAATATTGGAAGAAACAGAGGATAATGAAGCTCAGGTGCCGACTGATGATACATAATCAAATAGCAATTAATTAAGTATAGCATTGCAAGGCAAAAGGGAGAGAGGTACTGACAAGAGCAATCCAGAGCCCATTATTGTTTTGAGATCGTATGATCCTTTGAGCGAGGAGATTCATCTGAAATTAGTTTTCATACAAGAGAGAAGGTAAGGCACAAGCAGTTAGGAGTTCAAATTTTGAATTGATATCATAGATAGTACCTCACGCTGGGCTCCCAATAGTTCTAATAGGGGTTTGGCCACTGGAGTAGGGGTAAAGTGTGGTACAGTTGGGCCTGTGTTTTCTGTGGCTGCTGATCTATCTGATTTAACAGGTATCACTACCTTTTCCAAATACCTAGTTTGTAGTTCTTGACGACCTGCACTCACCCACTGGAAAAACATAGTGTGACGACACATGGAATAGGTACAGAAAATGGATAGGTATGGCATATACTCATATATGATGCTTAAACTAAGTAGATGGTGTAACAAAGTAGAAGTAATGCAAGAGGTCAGAAGCAAAATATGTGCGACCAATACAACTTTGCAAAGTTAGAGCAAGCACCTTGATGGGTGAATAAGATAGGCCATCCTCCACCATGCCAAGTTTGTTAGGCAGTGGATCATTCCGCAATATTACTCTCGTGCGCCCATTCTCATATTCATTTTGATAATGTTCAATATCTGACATGCATGAAAACATAAAAACAAGTGAGATTTTCTTTGTAATGCAGAAGTGATTCTAATCCAATACTGCCTCCCTGTAAACCCCTTTGTGCTATCTCTGCAATTCTTTTAAAAGATGCCATGCATGCTGTAATTTGTTGTGTGCATTAATATAATGTGGCCTACTACTCAAAATATGAGAGCTCCAGAAGTGATGACACTTCGCAGATGATAGCTTCAACATATAGTAAAGAAGAACAAGTCGACCTGACCTGACAGATTCAAAATATACTAAGGGAGAACAACTCGACCTAACCAGTTGACCGCAAGAGAAGAGTATCATCTTAAAGAAGAGCAGAAGAGCAAGCAGATTGAAGATATTACAAGTCTTTTAATACAATGTCGGTTGGCCACCCATGATGAACCAGAGCGCACAAAGAAATATTATTCTTTCCGGTCTCTCCATATGTGGCTCACATGCATTTCGAAACTAAAGTAGGAACATTTAGCTAACCAATTAA
Source organism: Triticum aestivum (assembly GCF_018294505.1). Classification (NCBI taxonomy): domain Eukaryota; kingdom Viridiplantae; phylum Streptophyta; class Magnoliopsida; order Poales; family Poaceae; genus Triticum; species Triticum aestivum. The sequence goes on from NC_057806.1 coordinate 346,324,060, forward strand.
ACATCTCTCAGTTTTACTAATATCAGCAATAATATCAGATATGAATTTGTACAACTAAGTTTGTTTAGCTCGATGGGTGGAGCAGTGCTATTATGACACGAAACACGTAGGCTGATTGTTGTCATCATAAAATGGGGAAAACATAAGCATGATGAGTAAAGTGTTGACCGTGGCAGTGGGATGGCAGATCAGAAGCTGCAAACCGTGCAAAGGGTAGTTAGCAATCGATGTTTGCTTTGAAATAACAACTAAGATTTGGTATGGACAAGAAAGTACGGTCAACAAGTGACAAAGAAATGCAATTATGCTGTCTCTCTATATGTCGCAACATGCATTTGGAAACTCAAGTGGGACCTTTAGCTAACCAATTAAATGTGTCGGTTAACTAATATCAGTATCATATCACAATCATATTTGAACAACTAAGCTTTCGAATTCTAAGTGTTGTGTTGTTTAGCTTGAAGGGTGGAGTAATGCTAGTATGACAGAAAGCACCTACGCAGATCATAGTAGAGTAGATAAAAGGGGAAAACCCTAAGCATCAAGAGAAAAATCAGGAAAGTGGAACTAGCTGGACCAGTGGGTGGCGCACATGCTTTTCGAAATGAATATAGGAACATTAGGTGACCAATTAAACGTTCTCTATTTTAGTGATATGAGCATCATATCAGATTCGTATTTCAACACGTAAGCTTTGGGTTGAGATCTTGAGGAGCAGTGCTAGCACGACACGAAGCGCCTACGATGATGGTAGTGAATATAAAGGGGGGAAACCATAAGCTTTACGAGTATAGTGCCTGTGCCATGGCGGATCTGAAGGTGCAAACCGGACAAAGCTACTTAGCAACCAATGTTTGCTTTCAACTAGCCACTACGATTTGGTACGGACAAGAAAAGTACAGTAAACAAATTATGATCTATTTTCCGGGTGAGATCAATAACTTAAGCACATATGTAAGAGTACCACCACATATGGTAGAGTACCACCTCTCTTGCGACGCCGTGTAGGCCTATGCTGATACATTGAGGGTGCTGCAGGTGCGATGGCTGTCGGCGGCGGGGAAGAAGACTTTAGACGGCAGATGGCCGGGTCGGGGGATATATCCTGTTGTCGTGGACGAGGCGGTCGTAGGAGCAGCAACAGCAAGGTGGACGACGGCGCCAATGAAGCGAGAGGAGGTGATGAAAGGATGCTAGTCCATCGCCATGGATGAGAGACGTCCATCTCTTGCAGTGGACGACGGGGTAGGGGTAGCGGCTCCGGCAAGGTGGAGGATGGGGTGGCGGACGGAGGAGGCTGGCCGCAGTGCGGAGGTTGTTGTGACGCCGACGGTGTATGAATGGGGAAATGGAGGGGAGGGGGATCTAAAACTTTGGGACGCGCTTCTCTGAAATGGGGGAAAGTTACAAACTTATCCCCCGTTTAAAATTTCGGACATCGCATCGGTTGGGGATAGGACGGTAATCTTGCATCTCCCAAATATTTGTCGGTAACTATTTCAGGCGAGGAGAGGGTGTTTTGCCGCCCACGGTTGGCGCCCACGGTGTATGAACGGGGCTGACAGGTAGGGTGGTTGTGTCACGTCTGATGGAAGTTACACATCTACCCTTATTTAAAATATTAGTCTACATCGATTTCGGGCGAGGAGAGGGTGTTTTGCCGCCCACGTTTGGCGCCCACGGTGTATGAACGGGGCTGACAGGTAGGGCGGTTGTGTCACGTCTGATGGAAGTTACACATCTGCCCCTATTTAAAATATAAGCCTACATCGATTTCGGACGAGGAGAGTTTGTTTTGCCGCCCACCATGTATGAATGGGGAAATGGAGGAAGAGACACATGTCTTTCGGACGAGCTTGAATCAAATGTGTTTTGCCGCCCACGTTTGGCGCCCACCGTGTCTGAATGGGCTCAGAGGCCGTCGTGTCACGTCTAATTGAAGTTACTAGTCTACCCCTATCGACAGCAGTGAAAAACAAATTATAGTGGGTGTTTAGCCGCTTCATTCAAAACTTGGGAGAATTAGCATTCACGTTTACCCTGGGACCTGGCAAACTAAATTCAAATCCAATTTGTATTCAATTATGAATATCCACAGATAATTATACATTTTGTTATTTATTTCTTCAAAACCAGAACAAAGATTTATTCCACCTTTATATATGATTATGATTTAGAAATGTTGTGATCTTCGAATTCAGTAGGTTGGATACACTCTAAGTAAAACAGTTATTTCATCCAATACAATATGCTCACATGACAAACAGTTCACCTTATGTCAATCATACAAGTTCTGAGGATTACCTCGCCTAAAAAATTCAGATCATTACAACACATGGACAACATAGGGGGTCTTGCAACATAATCCATTCAGAGACATGACACAACATGAAAGTACAATAATCTAATGAAAATTTTAACTGGTATCTAAAGAAGAACCGGGATTATGTTGGGCTTCAGATAGCAGAAACAGCAGGACCTCCTCCATCTTCAAATGCAACATTCTTACTTCCTCCAATTCTTGGGTTGCTTGCATAATGTGTGCCGCTAATTCTGTAAGTTCCAGCCTCAAGATAAATATTACCTCATTCATGGCAGCCACACCATCTCTTTCTGCCTCTAGTAGAGCCTCAAGCACTATAATATCTGTGCTCAGACTGCTCTCCGGCGGTGTTGCCTCTGAACTACTACCATCTGGTAACATGGATGGCGCGCTGCTTCCACAAATAGATTCTGGGGTTGTACATTGTGTCCTAGTGTGAACGGCATACTGAAAGGTTTCCGCTGGACATCAGTAAGAGATAGTTATCGTATGATCCAGGCAGTAAGCTTACATGGTAAATGACGGACGAATTATGGCTGAGCATGGCAAACTATATTTAAATGGTTCGAAGCAGCATCAGCCGAAAAGAAATTAAAATGGTAAGATGAAACTAGGGATGTAAGTGGCAAATAAACGAAATCCGCCAGTCCCATCTAGTTAGTTTTTGCTATCTCCCTAGTTCATTTTCCTCAAAAAAACAAAAACTCTTTTGAACTATCATACCACTAGTGGACTTTAATCGGGATTAAACCGGACCCAGTTGACATCCCTAGTTGAAAGGGAGTGTACAACCGCTATATTTAAGTTGCCAAGGCATCTAAGCAGTTGAAATAATCTGAGAAAGCACTTAACAGTGTGGCCTCATATAAACTACGAAGACAGTCTTGTGATGAAGTTGAGAGGAAAAGTTAAGGACTCAAATGAAATAGGCATGCATTTCTTTACGATAGTACAGTAGGCACTGCTGACATATTGGCCAACTCAGGTATAGCGTAACAACAAATAAGCATTCTAATCAAGCAATACAACAAAGCAGACAACTGAACTATTTGTAATTCGGTAGGATAACACGTTGAGGGCACAAGCCAAGAAAGCAGCCCACTCGCATTACATTTCACATGTACTAAAACACACTGGCTTACCATATGTTGATGTGAAGCCTAGCTGCTGTTGCAATGTTCTTTGAAGATATCGTCAGCATCTCGTGGTTGCAAATCTAGTTGTTGTAGTTTATTCTTGTCGCGGGACTGATCCACGAACACCTATGGGACCGGCGGACCGAGTCCCTTTCGGTTCGGCGGGGGCGGAGGTGTTCGTGGATCAGTCCCGCGACATCTTTGGCGCGCCGGGTAGGGGAAATATGTCGCGGGACTGATCCATGAACACCTATGGGACCGGCGGACCGAGTCCCTTTCAGTTCGGCGGGGGCGGAGGTCGCACGAAGAGTAGATCGAGGCGAAAGCACACGAGCAGTTTACCCAGGTTCGGGCCGCACGGATGCGTAAAACCCTACTCCTGATTTGTGGTTTGTATTGAGTTATTGCTCGGGAGAGCGGAGTGCTACAGTACACCCCAGCAGCTAACGAGACCGAGCCTGAGTGTTCTCTCCCTCCTCCGAATCAGCTAACCCCCTCTACGTTGCGCATGGGCCTCCTTTTATATGCTCAAGGGGTCACCGACAGGTGGCAACGTAGACAAGGGTAAAAATGGAAAGGTGCTGCGGTAGGTACAGCTACCTGCTACAGTGTATCATACCTAACCCTGACGGCAGGGGACAAAGGCATTAAATGCCCGTCTGCGTCGCCTAAACAGTGCAAAAGGGACCGTCAGGGACGCCACCGCTCGCCACGATGGCAATCTTGTCAGCGCCGCTTGCCACCGCGCACCCCTGGCTGCACAGCCTCCCGCCACGTACGCCTGGAAGGGTCCCAGAGCGACATGTTGGTGGATGTGCTGGAGCGCGGGCATAGAGTGGTGGTTTGCCGCGGCAAGCGCCTTGCCGCGGTCGTTGTCTTGTCGCGCCCGGGAGCTTGTCGCTCACCGGGTCTTGCCGGGACGCGCGGCGCGTCGCGGCAAGTTCCTTGAAGTGCCTTGGAGGCCTTCCCGGCAAGCTCCTCTTGCCGGGGTTTTGAGATGCCTTTGTTGGCCTTCCCGGCAAGCTCCTCTTGCCAGGGTCTTGTCTCCTTGGCTTGGATACTTTGTTCTTGAATGGCTCCAACGGAACCACGGAGGATCTTGGTGGTCACCCGGCAAGCCTTGCCGCGGGATGCTACGACTGCTCGTGCACAAGTTCGGGATACTAGGGTACCCCTACTCTAGTACACCGACAGGAGCCCCCGGGCCTGGGCCATACATGGTGCCGAGCACTGTTGGGGCAGGCCCAAAATAGGGCACGGGCACGCGCGGCCTGGGATACGCCGTATCTCTCCCGTATCCACCGCGCCCTCCCCGAATGGCACGCGTTGAATGCGGCGTCGTGGGAGAGATCGTGGGTGGTTTCTTTATTCGGAAATGTGGAACGTCCGCCCCCTCCCTCTTTATAAGGAGGGGAAACAGGGGAAGTTCGCCCATTCGCCCGTTGCTGCTCCAATCTCAGAAATCTCCGCCGCTCCCTCGTCTTCCCAAAGCCGAAAGAGAGCGACGCTCCGCCCCCCATCGCCACCAACACCACCAACGCCGTCGACTTCCTCCACTACTTCCGCCATGGCTCCAAAAGCCGACAAGGGGAAGGTCGTGAAGTCGACCGAGGCGCAGCGGCTCGCGGCGCTGCGGAAGGAGCGGGCCGTCTTCCCCCCCAAGCTTGTCGTGAAGGAGCTGAGGGAGAACTACTACCTCTTCTGGTCGACGGAGATGCGCGCGCATCCGCGCACGAAGGTACTCCCCGCTGCCGCTTGGAAGAAGGCCCCAAACGGATACCCTTTCTTCGCATTGTTCTTCTACTGCGGGCTCTGCCCGCCTTTCTCTGAATTCTTCTATGACATCATGAATACCTACGGATTCCACCTCCTTGACTTCACCCCCAATGCCGTTCTGACCATGGCAGTTTTCGCACATCTCTGCGAAAACTTTGTCGGAGTCCACCCCAGTGTAGCCCTCTTTCGCCACTTCTTCATACCCCGAGTAGAGAGAGGAGGGCCTCTATCCGGCGGAATCGCCTGGATCTCAAGGGCCGGCAAGAAAGAAACCTATCTGGAGGGAGAGTTCCACGGCAAGTGGGAGGAGTGGAGAGAAGATTGGTGCTGGATTGACGAGGAGAACCCGCAACCATTCACCACCCGGCGCCAAACCCCAGTAACACGCGGCAATGATTGGAGTGACGTGGCCCCGGAAGACGACAGGCTAAAGATTGTCGTCACCCGGATCCTGCGCCTCAGGCTTGCCGGGCTCACTGTAGGCGCTGTTGGCGCAGATTTTCTTCGCCGCCGCATCGCCCCCCTGCAGGAGCGGGGGAGACCTGCCTGGGAGTTCAAGAATGCGACAGATATCATGAGGCTGCGGCCGGGCCTCAACTTCAACTTCACTGTTCTGGAACTCAACGCGATGCTGCAGGAGCTGTTCAAGTATGACCCCCAACATCCCGAAGTGTTCAGGTTGCCGGGGGGTGTTGTTCCGTTGTGCAACAATTCCTTGCTCGACCGCATCCGAGCAATGATGCCGGAGTGCGACTCGCATGGAATTGTGCCAACTTGGCAGGAGCCTGCAGACGACGTCGTGCAGCAGTTCTTCGATGACTTGGTAGAAGTGCCGATCCGCTCCGACGAGAAGGACAGCCTCACCCGCGACACCACGGATGTGGAGATGGCACTTATCGCCACTAGGCTGGAAGAGGCGGCGGCAGCCGCGGCCGCGGGCGAGTTTGGATTTACTGTGGAGGAGGCAGATGCAGCAGAGGCGGCAAGCCGTGCCGAGTGAGGGGAGCCCGCCGGTGAGAAGGAACTTGCCGGTCATGGCGTCGGGTCGAGCGAGCCCGCCAAGGATACGAGCGGCTCGCTGGAGATCAACTCGTCTTCCACCTCATCTTCGGACAGCTCGCCGCAAGCAGAGCCTCCATCTCCACCAAGAAGGCGTCCCCGCAAGGCCGGGGATGTAGTGGAGCGGCAAGCGAGTCAACAGCCACCGCGCCGCGCGACACGCTCCACCGCGGCAAACACTGTTGCCGCAGGAGCATCTCATGCTGCGACGACAACTGGAGCGGGGCCCTCCCGGACCACCGCTTCTGCTCCTGCCGCTTCTCATGCCGCGACGACAGCTGGAGCGGGGTCAGCTCAGACCACCGCCACTGCTCCCGCCAAGCGTCCAAGGGAAGCTACTCCTCCGCCTCCTCGTGCCGGACGTGAGCCAGACTTCGACTTCTCCGCGTTCAGCTCCGACGAGGGAGAAGAAGAAGAGTAAGATTTTCTTGTTGTTCTTGTAGTTCTTCAATCCTTGCTGTTTGTCTGGTATCTCATTTGCTTTTCTCTGAACTTGTTCCTCTTTAGGACTCTAGCCCAGAGAGCAGCAAAGAGGGCCAAGGTCCCGGTGATTGTCATCGAGGATGAACCTACTGCGACGGCGGGAGGTGCGCCCGAGACAACCTTGCCGGACCCGGCAACTTTTCTCCAGAGCAGCCCCCAGCGTAAGTATATGGTTTGCTTTCCGCTTGTGAGGTGCGCATGGATACTCTGTCTTTGCTGATATCTGACTGCTGGTCTGTGTAGGAGCAAAGCAGCCCCACCAGGAGCCAAGGGAGAGTCCTCCGGCAAGGGAGAGCTTTCCGGTAAGGGAGAAGTCTCCGGCAAGGGAGAAGTCTCCGGCAAGGGACAGCACCAGCGGCCCCCCGACGGCGGAGACCACGACTGGAGAGCCCGACACAGGTACTCCTCTTGCTTCAAAACTTCCCTTGGGTTCTTCTTCTCTTGATCTTCTTTCTGTTGGATTTTTGCTTGACTCTTCTCCCCTTTCCGGCTGACAGACCCATCTGCTATGGAGCCGATGGAGACCGAGGTTGCCGCCGAAGAAGCGGCCGGCGCCGACGATCCCGCCGGTGCAGAGGCCGCCAAGGCTGCCGCCGCAGCAACTGGCGAGGGGTCTGGCGATCGCACTGACGGCCCAGAGGCCGCAGGAGCGCCAGGCGCTACACCGACCGCTGACCCGTCCGCCGCTGCCGCAGCGCCAGGCTCCGAAGAGCCCCAACCAGGCGTCTACCTGAAGGCCGGCGAAGGCGTCTTCATCAACCTCCCCTGGGCGTCAAGCTCCAGGGCGCCGGTCGAGGGGGAGATCTTCGACGGGGAGGTGCTCGCCTCCGCGGGGCTGACGCTGGTTGACGCGCCAAGCAGCAGCAGCAACGAGCCCGAAGAAGAGCGGCTGCTGCGGAGGTTGATGTCGCTCTACCGCGCGCGGCAAGCCAAGCTGGAATCCCGCGAGGCGCTTGTCGCGAAGGCGGGAGCAGATATCAAGAAGCGCGTGGAAGAGCTCGGGGGTTTCCACCGGGAAGCCCTCCGATCCTTGGCGGAGGAGCGGGAGCAGCTCGCCGAAGCGCAGAAGGTCTTCTTCCTCGAGAAGGCCGAAGTCGAAGAGCAACAGCGACTTGCCGCTGTGAAGCTATCCGCGGAAGAGGGCGAGCTGGCGCAGCGGAAGGTCAATCTTGACGCCCACGGGGAGGAGCTTGCCGCGCGCGAGGAGAAACTTGGCGGAGCCCTCAAGCAAGCAAAGCATGTTGCCGCCGCCGCTGAGGCCGCCAAGAAGGAGTTGGAGATGAAGGTGGCACAGCTGGAAGCCGATCTTGCCGAGAAGGGCAAAGAGCTCAGCGCCGCCAAGGACTCCAACACGGGTCTTGAGTCGAAGTTGACCGCTTTGACCAAGACACTGGACGGCGCCAAGAAGCAGGAGGTGGCCTTGAAGGAGGAGATCAAGGCTGACAAGGCGCTGCTAGAGAGTGTTGCCGCCACCCAAAACGCCTTCAGGGAGACTGTGGAGCATTGGATGGAGAGTCTTGTGAATGCTGCCACAGACATCGACAAGGAGCTAGCGCAGCTGGGGATGGAGGATCTCGGGTATCCCTCCGACGAGAACCTCCAATCCAGCGCCAAGCTTGTCTTGTTCTTCAAAGGCGTGGCGACGGCCCTCCAGCGACTCCGGGAGAGGATCCCAAAGCAGCTGGCCGACGAGTCGCGCAAGATCTGCGCGGGAGCTCTTCAGAAAGTGTTGGTGAAGGTAGCCTTCCACAATCCGGGCCTCAACCTCACCAACGTCCTCAAGACCCTGCCGCCGAATGCTGATCTGGAGGCGCTCAAGACCCTTGTCACACCCATTGTGGACAAGGTGAGCGGGATCAAGAGGATCGAGGGCGCTCGCGTAGACTAGGCCGCCCACTTCTTCTTTTCTTGTCGCTATTTGTCATGTTATGAAAACAATCTATTAGAGCTGCGACAAGCTATCTTTGTAATATAACTCTATTCTGGGTAATGATTGAAATGTTATTTCCTTTACTTGATTCCTTCCTTTGTATGTTTTTGCCCTACGCTTTTAGGGAACTTGTCGGTGTAGGCACCCGAGCCGCGAGCGCTGAGTGCGGGACGTCAGCAGCCTGCTGGCGGTGCCGCTACCGACAAGAAACCTTGTCGCAACTAGTTGCAGCTCACTTGTTGTTGAGCGGACTTGAAACAAAGTAAGGGCGCAACTAGCTACGAGTAGGTTCCTCCGCGCATAGGTTTTCCATACAAAGTGCGGTCGTTCAAGGGAGATAACTTAAAAATTTAAAAAATCTGATTGCTCAAACTTTGGCGACTTAGCTTTTCTGTTGTTTGCTTCCCGGTAAGGCGAAACCTTCTTGAACGACGCCTGGTCCATACCGTTATCTTCTCCTTTCCCCCCCGACAAACTTGTGGGCGAGGGAACCTTCCTTTCCTTGAGAAAAAGAAAGAAGAGAAAATAAAGATATGGAGCCTTACGGCTCGTTATTGCTTACCGGGGAGTAGGTGCTGCACAAAGTGTCAGATCACATATGCAAAAAATAGAATGCATGAAATTGACAAGATGTGCGGAGCACACGAGCTTTACTTATGCACGGGGTCTGAGCCCGGCTTTGTACAAAGGATTACATGCAACAGCGGCAAGATTTGTACAAAAGGTGGTTGCCGGAACAGGTTCCGGCAACCGCGCCTTACGGGTAAAACTTACGAAGATGCTCAATGTTCCAGGAGTTGCTCACTGGAATGCCATCTTCGGTCTCAAGGCGGACAGCGCCAGGCCTGGTGACTCGTTTCACCCGGTAAGGGCCTTCCCACTTTGGCGTCAACTTGTTGGAATTCTTGGCGGACTGAACATGCCGAAGAACAAGGTCGCCTTCCTCGAGACTTCTGGCATTAACTTTGCGGCTATGGTAGCGGCGCAAAGCTTGCTGGTAGCGAGCAGCTCGCACAGCAGCCTGAAGACGGTCTTCCTCAAGGAGCAGCGCGTCATCTTGTCGCAGCTGCTCTTGCTCAAGCTCATCATAAGCGATCACTCGAGGTGACCCGTATACGAGTTCTATGGGGATAACTGCCTCTGCTCCATAGACTAGAGCGAAAGGTGTCTGTCCAGTGGCTCGATTTGGCGTTGTCCTGATCGACCAAAGAACCACTGGCAGCTCCTCGATCCAGTTTCTTCCGCACTTGTGCAGCCTGTCAAAAGTCCTGGTCTTGAGCCCGCGCAGCACTTCAGCATTTGCCCTCTCCGCTTGACCGTTGCTTCTCGGGTGAGCAACAGAAGCGAAGCAGACCTTGGCGCCAAGGTCTTGGACGTACTGCATGAAGGTGCGGCTCGGGAATTGTGTACCATTGTCGGTGATTATCCTGTTAGGGATCCCGAAGCGGCAAACAATCGACCTAAAGAACTTGACTGCTGACTGTGCTGTCACCTTCCTCACTGGTTCCACTTCCGGCCACTTTGTGAACTTGTCGATTGCAACGTACAAGTACTCAAAGCCCCCGATCGCTCGGGGAAAGGGGCCGAGGATGTCGAGCCCCCAGACCAAAAATGGCCAGGATAAATGGATCGTCTGGAGAGCTTGAGCTGGTTGGTGTATCTGCTTGGAATGGAACTGGCACGCTTCACACTTGGTTACTTGTGCAGTTGCATCCTGGAGGGCTGTCGGCCAAAAGAAACCTTGCCGGAATGCTTTGCCGGCAAGTGCTCTTGCGCCAATGTGGTGACCACATATGCCTCCATGTATCTCTGCCAATAGCTTTTGTCCGTCTTCCCGGTGAATACACTTCAATTTCACACAGTTGAGTCTTCTTCTGTACAGTGTCTTGTCGACAAACTGATACATACTTGACTGCTGGGCTACTCTTTCCGCTTCTTCTTGCTCTTCGGGAAGTTCTCCTGTCTGAAGGAAACGGACAATCTGTTGTGCCCATGCTGGAGCTTGTGGCTCGACAACAAGGACTAAAGGCAAATTTGCTGCTGCGGGAACATTCGCATCCACGGCGAGAACCTGCGGCTCTGCCGGAGCTTGACGTTCCCTGGCAAGTTTGCCGGAGCAAAACTTGTCGGGAGCTTCTGCTTCGACGGAACAAACCCTAGGGTTTGCCGGAGCAGACTGCTCCTCAGCGCAAGGCAAATCTGTTGCTGCGGGAACGTCCGCTTCTACGGCGAGAACCTATGGCTCTACCGGAGCTTGACGTTCCCCGGCAAGCTTGCCGGAGCAAAACTTGCCGGGAGCTTCTGCTTCAACGGAACAAACCCTAGGGCTTGCCGGAGCAGACTGCTCCTCAGCGCAAGGCAAATCTGTTGCTGCGGGAACGTCCGCTTCTACAGCGAGAACCTGCGGCTCTACCGGAGCTTGACGTTCCCTGGCAAGCTTGCCGGAGCAAAACTTGCCGGGAACTTCTGCTTCAACAGAACAAACCCTAGGGTTTGCCGGAGCAGATTGCTCCTCAGCGCAAGACAAATCTGTTGCTGCGGGAACGTCCGCTTCTACGGCGAGAACCCGCGGCTCTGCCGGAGCTTGACGTTCCCCGGCAAGCTTGCCGGAGCAAAACTTGTCGGGAGCTTCTGCTTCAACGGAACAAACCCCAGGGCTTGCCGGAGCAGACTGCTCCTCAGCGCAAGGCAAATCTGTTGCTGCGGGAACGTCCGCTTCTACGGCGAGAACCTGCGGCTCTGCCGGAGCTTGACGTTCCCCGGCAAGCTTGCCGGAGCAAAACTTGCTGGGAACTTTTGCTTCAACGGAACAAACCCTAGGGCTTGCTGGAGCAGACTGCTCCTCAGCGCTCTTGGCGTTGATCTTGGGGACCTTCTTGGCGGCGGCTTCGGGAAGCTCTGCCGGCAAATAGTCACCAAAAATCAACTTCCTCTTCTTGCTCTGTCTAGTTGATGGCGTTACGGACGGTTGAGTCAGCTTGAGCACAAAAATCCCTGGTTCCACAGGTAACTTAAGTGCAGCGCACTTTGACAGGCCATCGGCAATGGCGTTCTGAGCTCTTGGAACATGTTCCATTTGCAGGCCATCAAAGTGCTCTTCTAGCTTTCTCACTTCGTCGGCGTAAGCTTCCATCAACGGAGTCTGATAGTTCTTGTTTACTTGGCGGACAACAAGCTGTGAGTCACCCCTGACAATGAGCTTCTTGATCCCAAGGTCTGCCGCGATCCTGAGACCGGCAAGCAAGCCTTCATACTCTGCAGTATTGTTTGTCGCTTGCTCCTTGGGAAAGTGCATCTGGACTATGTACTTGAGGTGCTCTCCGGTGGGTGCGACAAGCAGCACGCCAGCACCGGCGCCTTGCAGCGAAAAGGCACCATCAAAGTACATCAACCACTCTTTGCTTGTTTCATTGACGGGGATGCTCGTTTCTGGAATTTCTTCATCTGGTGTTGGCGTCCATTCTGCTATAAATTCTGCCAATGCTCTGCTCTGCATAGTTGAAGTACTCTCAAACTTAAGGCCAAAGCTTGACAGTTCCAGTGCCCACTCAACAATCCTGCCTGTCGCTTCTGGATTCTGTAGTATCCTCTTCAGCGGAAAATGAGTGACAACTGTGATCTCATGTGCTTGGAAGTAATGGCGCAGCTTTCTCGAGGCCATGAGAAGGCCGAAAAGCAATTTCTGCACGCCAGAGTACCTTGACCTAGCCCCCTGCAGAAGGGAGCTGACAAAGTAAACTGGGCGCTGCACCATTTTCTTCTGTAGCTCCTCGTGCGTCTGCGCAGATCCATCTTTGTCGGGACCAGAGCTTGCCGGGGAAGCCCCTTGCTTGTCGCTGGATGTGCTTGCCGTGGTTGCTGGCTCGTCATCCGCCTCCCTCTCTGCTACTAATGCAGCACTAACCACTTGATTGGTTGCCGCTATATATAGCAGCAACTTCTCTTGTGGCTTAGGTGCGACAAGTATTGGAGGGGAGGACAAGTATCTCTTCAGGTCTTGCAGCGCAGCCTTCGCTTCCGGAGTCCATTTCATTAGACCTGCCTTTTTCAATAATTTGAAAAATGGCAGGGCGCGCTCAGCAGACCTAGAGATAAACCTGCTGAGAGCAGCCACGCAACCGGCAAGTCTTTGTACATCCTTGACGTGCTTTGGTGCTTCAATCTGCTCAATGGCCTTGATCTTGTTGAGATTGGCTTCAATTCCCCGCCGAGACACGAAGAACCCGAGAAGCTTGCCGGAGGGGACTCCAAACACACACTTCTCTGGGTTGAGCTTGAGGCTGATCTTGCGCAGATTTGCAAAGGTCTCGTCTAAATCTTGAATCAGAGTTGCTCTGTCCTTGCTCTTGACCACTATGTCATCCATGTAGGCCTCCACATTTTTGTGTATTTGCGGCTCAAGAGCGACATGAACTACCCTTGCAAATGTTGAACCAGCATTTTTCAAACCGAAAGGCATCCATATGAAACAGTACGTGCCACATGGAGTGATAAATGCGGTCTTCTCCTCATCCTCTTCTGCCATGAAGATCTGATGGTATCCTGAATATGCGTCAAGAAATGAAAGCAAGTCACATCCGGCCGTGGAGTCAACAATCTGGTCAATGCGCGGCAAAGGAAATGGGTCTTTGGGACAAGCTTTGTTAACATCAGTAAAGTCGATACAAAGTCTCCATTTCCCGTTCGCCTTGCGCACGACTACAGGATTGGCCAACCACGTAGGATGGAGCACTCCTCTGACAAGGCCTGCTGCTTCCAACTTCTTGATCTCTTCTGCGATGAATTCTTGGCGTTCCACTGCTTGGTTCCTAATCTTCTGCTTGACGGGCTGCGCATGAGGACAAACGGCAAGGTGGTGCTCAATTACTTTCCTGGGAACACCGGGGATGTCAGACGGTTGCCACGCAAACACGTCGACATTCGCCCGCAGGAAAGCAATGAGCGCGCTTTCCTATTTAGGGTCGAGAGTGGCACTGATGGTGAAGGTACCACCAGTGCCGTCCTCCTTGGCGGACACCTTCTTCGTCTCTGGCGGAGCTGCCATTGTCTTCTTACACTTGCCGATGGAGCTCGATGGTGCGTCCTCGACGGCAGCGCAGCACTCCGAAGAGGTGCGCTTGCCGGAGTGGGCATCAGAACTCTTGCCGGACTTGGTCTTCTTCCCCCCGGGAGCTTCAACGGCAAGTGACTTGCGGTCTGCTGCGGCTGCTGCTTCCCGGTAGATCTTGTCGGCGCAGATAAGAGCATCCTTCTTGTCGCCAGGGACAGAGATGACGCTTATCGGGCCTGGCATCTTCAGCATGTTGTATGCATAGTGAGAGGCTGCCATGAACTTGGCGAGTGCTGGACGGCCAAGTATCCCATTGTAAGGCAATGGAATATCGGCAACGTCAAAAGTGACCCTCTCAGTCCTGAAGTTCAGCTCGCCGCCAAATGTTACTGGCAACGTGACCTTCCCCTTCGGCTTGCTCCTTCCCAGGTTGATTCCTTGGAATGTGCCGGTCTCTTCAAGCTCGCTGTCAGGGATCTGGAGTTTCTGGAGTACAGCGGAGGAGATCAGGTTCAAGCCGGCCCCGCCGTCAACTAACATCTTAGTGACCTTGAGGTTGCGGATAGTTGGTGAAACCAACATCGGCAAGCACCCAACCGCAGTTGTGCGATTAGGGTGGTCCTCAATATCAAAGATGATAGGCGTGCTGGACCATTTCAGAAGCTTGCGTGATTTGACGGGTGGTTCTGCTGCATTGACTTCCCGCACCCACTGCTTGAGCTGGCGGTGCGAAGTATGCAGAGAAGCACCACCGTCAACGCACAAGACCTCTCCTTGTCGCGTCGCTCGTATTCAGCGTTTTGCTGCTGAACAAGCTGCTCGACTTTCTTGCAGCTCTGGAGGTCATGGCCCTTGGTGCGGTGAATTTTGCAGTACTGCTTGTCGATGCCGTCCTGCTTGTCGGCGACCGCCACAGCCTGGCAGTTGGCGCATGCGGCAATCTCCTTGCCGGAGCTACCAACTTTGGCTTTGTTGGCGCCACCTTCGTTGCCGGACTGCTCAACGACTAGCACATCTTTGCCTTTCTTCTTCCTGTTCTTTCGTCGCCGGTTTTTCTTTGCCGGGGCAGCATCCTCGCTGTCAGATCCTTCTGCTCCTGTATTTTCTCCGGGGAGTTTCCTCCCTTCCTCAGCACGTGCACAGTTGTCGGCTAGGGCATACAGCTCACTGACGTCTCTGATCTTGCACATTGCCATCTCCTCCCGCATCCTGCGGTTACGCACGTTCTGATGGAACGCGCTGATGACCGCGGCAGGGTGGACATCTGGGATGTTATGCTGTACACGGCTGAATCTCTGAATGTACTTGCGCAGGGGCTCTCCTTCCTTCTGGGCGAGCAGATGAAGGTCACTCTCTTGGCCATGAGGTTTGTGGCCACCTGTAAAGGTGCCGACAAACTGATGGCATAGGTCTGCCCAGGAAGATATGGAGTTGTCCGGCAAGTGCATGAGCCAGGACCTGATGTTGGGCTTGAGCACCAGCGGGAAGTAGTTGGCAAGGATCTTGTCGTCCCGTCCCCCGGCAGCATGCACCGTGATGGTGTAGATGCTGAGGAACTCCGACGGATGCGTCTTGCCATCGTACTTCTCTGGTACATCTGGTTTGAAATTCTTCGTGCTGGGCCACTGGACTTGCCGCAGCTCACGAGTGAACGCAGGGCAACCTACCGCGTACGGCAAGTCGCCTGGTTCCCCTGGCGCATGCATGTCGACAGAGGGCCCACCGCGCTGGTCTGATTGATGCCACGCTTCTCTTCAGCGCTTGATGCGAGTACGAGCGTCCTCTTGTTGTCGTTCTTGAAGAACTTGGTGCTGATCGCGACGAGCTCGCGGATCTGATGACGTGGTGGAGTCGCTGTTGAGGTGGATCCGGCGAGTCGGCGATCTTGGCCTTCGGGGCAGAGAGTGCACAGAGGTTGCACCTCCACCGGTCTTGTCGCCACCGATTCGTGCTTGGCTGACTGGCTGCGGCTGCGACGTGCTCGGCTGCCGTTGCATGTCGCCGTTGGCAAAGCCGATGAGACTCTGAATGGTGGCCCTCCAATCGTCGATCTTGTCTGCTGTCGGAGGGTAGTCCAGAAGCAGTTGAGCTTGCATCAAAGCTTCTGCTGCAGTGGCAGGTGGTGGTGGCGAACGGTGCAAGGAGCGGGATATGCTCGGACTTCTAACTATGTTAGAAGGAGTAGTATCCCGTCCAGGCGACCGTGCCTCGCTCGTGCCAGCATGTTGGCGTGCTTGCTAGTCTTGAGCACTCCGAGATCCACCAGCTCGATCTTGGTCCAGCAAATGCATGGTACCGTGAGTACCATGACGCTGCCGGTCCCATGCCTCCTGAGATGGGCGCGGTGCATGTACGGACGCCGAGGCCTTGGAGTGCGCCCGGTCGTTGTGGGAGCCGGCTACGCCGCCGATGGGCAGCGCAGCCTTGTCCTTGGACCTGGCAGCACCGTGAGCTCCCTCGTCGACGCCCGTTCTTCCGCCGGCGCCTGCCCCATCAGCCGTTTGCTTCGGCGGTGGTGGGTTCGGCGCGGACGGAGCAGCCGCCTCCGAAACTTTCTTCTTCGGCGGCATGTCGATGAAGATGATGAAGATCTAGCTCGCGAGAACGCCGGATCTAGTTCACACAACTTCGACGCCCCCTACCTGGCGCGCCAAAGATGTCGCGGGACTGATCCACGAACACCTATGGGACTGGCGGACCGAGTCCCTTTCGGTTCGGCGGGGGCGGAGGTCGCACGAAGAGCAGATCGAGGCGAAAGCACACAAGCAGTTTACCCAGGTTCGGGCCGCACGGATGCGTAAAACCATACTCCTGATTTGTGGTTTGTATTGAGTTATTACTCGGGAGCGCGGAGTGCTACAGTACACCCCAGCAGCTAACGAGACCGAGCCTGAGTGTTCTCTCCCTCCTCCGAATCAGCTAACCCCCTCTACGTTGCGCATGGGCCTCCTTTTATATGCTCAAGGGGTCACCGACAGGTGGCAACGTAGACAAGGGTAAAAATGGAAAGGTGATGCGGTAGGTACAACTACCTGCTACAGTGTATCATACCTAACCCTGATGGCAGGGGACAAAGGCATTAAATGCCCGTCTGCGTCGCCTAAACAGTGCAAAAGGGACCGTCAGGGACACCACCGCTCGCCACGATGGCAATCTTGTCAGCGCCGCTTGCCACCGCACACCCCTGGTTGCACAGCCTCCTACCACGTACGCCTGGAAGGGTCCCAGAGCGACACGTTGGTGGATGTGCTGGAGCGCGGGCATAGAGTGGTGGTTTGCCGCGGCAAGCGCCTTGCCGCGGTCGTTGTCTTGTCGCGCCCGGGAGCTTGTCACTCACCGGGTCTTGTCGGGACGCGCGGCGCGTCGCGGCAAGTTCCTTGAAGTGCCTTGGAGGCCTTCCCGGCAAGCTCCTCTTGCCGGGGTCTTGAGATGCCTTTGTTGGCCTTCCCGGCAAGCTCCTCTTGCCGGGGTCTTGTCTCCTTGGCTTGGATACTTTGTTCTTGAATGGCTCCAACGGAACCACGGAGGATCTTGGCGGTCTCCCGGCAAGCCTTGCCACGGGATGCTGCGACTGCCCGTGCACAAGTTCGGGATACTAGGGTACCCCTACTCTAGTACACCGACAATTCTGCACCATCTATTTAGGTAAAATCAATTTTAATCGCATGCACTGGTCCGAATTGATCATCAATGGTTCATCTAAACTAATGAACGAAGGGTGTGTGCATACACGACAATACTCCCTCCGATTCTTTTAACTTTGCGTATAACTTTTTCTCAGTTTTCTCGTATTAGTCTGCGCGTTGCCGATTCCTAGCGCTGGTTTCCTTTTGTGCCCGCCCCATCCGCCTCTGCCCTAATTAATTGGCAAATTAGTCCAGAAAAATTAAACCAATGCCCTCCTTGGTATGCGGGTCAAGAGTTATGCGCAGAGTAAATAGAATCGGAGGGAGTATATCTGCTTCCTCTATTTTTATGCGTGTTCGAGGTGCCAGCCCCAAAAGAACAAATATTTTGCTTGATGGGGTTGGCAGCTCCATAATTAATAGAAGCATCAAATTAGTCATGCAACTTGGGAAGATCAAGAACACACAAACAAGTAATGAACAGAGGCTCGGAGCAATGATGTAATAGCTAGCATCAGAAAATGTAGGGTAAAATGAACAAAAAGCAGCGAAACCACATGCTAGTTTGCTAATGTGTAATTAAGCATAGAGAACATTAAGCAGTCTGATGGAACCAACAGGTGGCATCAGAACAAAACTAAAGCATATTAACTATATGTGCACTGGTATGTAATTTAGCACATGTAACATGTTCACTGCCAGAAGTATGGCCCTACAGGTGCAAGCAGAATAACGCGTCTCATGAAAAACTAAATGATGCCCTAAAGAAATTCAAAGGTGCGGTGCTTATGCTAGGAAAGTGAATGTAGGCGCCAACCGTTGGATAATAGTACCTGATTCTCGGTGGCGTATGGGTATCGTTGTCATACTTGATAGCTAAGGATCGTCGATGGTGCTCGTGTTGCAGTTGAGTTTGGGTCGGCTGTCACCGTCGCTGAAGCGGCTCCGGTGCTACGGTTGCGGCGCCTGTCGACATACAAGAAAGCTCATCTATGGTAAGTGAACAGTTGCACGATAAATAGAAAAACGGAAGGAGTACAAATTGAAATAACCTAATGAGACTGCGGCTTCGATAAAGCAGGGCCGGTGGAGTTGAATATGGCGTCCGTGGAGCGGGTCCGGTGCGGTGGACGAAGGCTTCGGCGGGCGCATTGTACAGTGCTTTAGGTGAGGCGGATCTGTTGCGGCGGACGAGGGCTTGTATGAAGGGCCAGCGAAGGGGCAGACGAGGGAGTCAGTGAAGGGCCTACGCTGTGGTGGACGAGGGCGCCGATTAAGCAGATCCGGTGCGGTGGACCATCTTGGCGGTGAAGGAGATCTGGAGTGGTGGACAAGCTAGTCGCTGAAGCGGCTCCGGTGAAGTGGTGAGTTGGCAGTTAGGGGTTCCAAGGTGCGGAAGGTAGATCCGACGGGGTGTGAGGTCCACCGCTGGAGCGGAGGACTAGATTCGGCGGCTTGCCGTGGTTGGGGGTCGGGGAGGGGAAGGGGAGGGGCTCTGGGGAAGAATGTTGGGGGCAAAGAGGGGAAAACAATGGAGTTACCAAAGCAGCCCTTTTCAGTTCATGTGGCAGGGGTAAAATAGGAATATCGCAGGGCTAAACTTTGGGGTGCGTGATATTTCAATGTGAGCGGGAAGTTTGAAAGCTTTTGGCGCCTAAAATTATAAGTATTCTGCTCTCGTACGGCCGACTATGATATCATGGCCGGCAATTTGTTTGTTTTGCACGCAAAAAAATGTGCAAGTTTTGAAAATCAATGTCTCCAACTCGAAACTTAGATTGTCCATTCAATTCAAATATGGATCATTGAGCTACTACAAGCAAATACCATCATACGGTCCAATTCAAATGAAATTCCAAATGTGTTTATCCTAAATATGATGACAAAAGCAAAAATGTGTATGTGTATGAATAAAGTGGATGATTATAAAGTTTGAACATGCCCGTATGTGTATATCTCTAGGTTTGATATATGAATTTGAAATCACGAAATCCCGGCTTAAAAAATGTACCTCCGTTTAAATGAATTACAAAAGCTAGTGATGGAGTCGAATTCCAAAATTCCATTCTTAGGCTTGTAATTCTGGTACATCAAGGTATATCACGCATGTTCAAAAGTATCGTTATCTCATAGTAGAAACTGTGAAACAAATTGATCAACCATGAGTGCACAATATCTCAACTACGCTAAAGTCCCTCAAATATAGACACCTCACTCTTTATCTG
>NC_057806.1:346344065-346386457 GCF_018294505.1 Triticum aestivum
AAGTCGTTCTCTCCCCCAAACACCAACACACGAGCACATTAACACCCCTCTCTCTTGTAAAGTTCGTACCCCAACATAGGTCTCTATCACTTTGTCTCTCGGGCATGCACACATCTCTTCCCTCACTCTCTAGGTCTCCCGCTATCTCTCTTACCCAAGCACACACACTATGTAGAGTGTATATTTCCCATACACACAAAACGTCGCCCCCAAACGTCTATCTCCCTAGTTATGTGGTTCTCGCGCACTCACCTCACACACCACCCCACTGCAAACAAGCACACTTTGTCTCCTTGTGCACCACTCTCCTCTTTCTATCTCTCCCACATGCGGACCCGCCCTAGCTCCTTCCCTATATACATATATGTCATGACTCTTTGCATAGCTCCCTAATGTATAATCGTTCTCGATTTCGCACATTTTTCTCTACACTATCTATTCTAGCTCTCTCATGAAGTCCCTATCACACACACGATGACTCGCTTCCCTTGCGTCTCCATTCATAGGCCAATTTCGGACAACATCAACATTGTCTCCCTATCTATACGCCATTTATGGACACAAACGACCCCTCTCGCCCCCTCTCTTCCTCTCTCTCTCTCTTTCACTCTCTCTCTCTCTCTCTCCGGCGCTAGCTCTCTCTTTCTCTCGCTCTCACACCCCTCCCCCCACACACACTCGATGTCTCTTCCAAATAGTCTGCTCCCCCCGCCCTCACCCGTGCTATCTCGCTACTACACATGTCACACCATTCCCCCTTCCCTTATACTAGGTTTACATCATCAGTGGTCTCTCTACACCACATACACTCTCTCCCTCTCACACACAAATGCGTGCACAAACACACACAGACACGCACAAACACCCATTTACCTGGATCCTCATCTCTCCTCATGTCTGCATGTGTATCTCACACACTCACTCTCTAATTATGTATATGTGTCTCCATGTTACACAACACAAAGCCCCATGTACATGTTTGTCTCTATCCTCCACACACATAGACACAAAGAATCTGTTATCATTGCCTCGGTCTCTAACATATCACACACGCACCCTCTCTCTCTCTCTCTCGCAAACACGCTCAACAAGGGTTTCCCCATGAATAACTTACCGTCTATTCATGAACAGTCGTGGCGGTAGGGCGAACACAAGACGTGAAAAAGAATAAATCTACACGTGCTTAGACCACCTAGTATGACCACTAGGACTAGAGCAAGCCAAAAAGCACGCCGCCGTCACTCCCTCCTTGTCAGCGACGGGAAAATCTTTGTTTTACACAGTCGAGAAGTCATTGTGCTAAGGCCCCACATGCCAAGGCATTGAATAGAATGTAGATGCTAGTTTACGGAAGCAAGTATCGATAATACGTTTGTATCTCCATACTTATATTTCTTCTCTTATAAAAAACCGAGTTGGTGATGATGGTACGTGTGCCATCTTGCAATATAGACCGTCCGATCTATATCTGATGGATGGAAATTAAACTAAAAGATACCCGGACCCCTCTCCACATCTGCAGACAAGGCCTTCCCTCGTTCATCCTTATCTCCAACAAACCTCATTGTTGAGCAATTAAGAAAGGAAGTCTCTGGAACAAACTGGCCTGGTGGCCGCTGCCGGCGTCGTCAATCCCCATGCCTCCGCTCAGTTCGACCACCAACCACCACCACACCCACTCCTCTTCACCTTATCTCATATTTCTCGAGATATCATTAGTTTTTACACATGGGATTACTCCCGCAAGGGTCAATCACAACAAGTGTTTTATAAAAAAATGCATCTTGATGTTCCATGCAATGCACGGATCTTGCTAGTACTCCTACACAAGACTAAGTTGGTGATGCTGGTGTGTCTGCCATCCGTCGTTTCTGACCATTAGATCTACATCTAACGATTGTGAGGTAAGTTGTTGCCTTTTCTCACCATCCCACTTGTCTACCAATTTGCAGACAACCCCATAATTAGTATCTTAAAACCAACCACATCCCTCCCTGACCTCACCAAAACAGCCCAAGGAATATATTCTAATTGAAACATAATATATCTCTAGTGATATATGTATATCAAAATTAGAGTGTTTTGTACCAAGATTGTGAATAAGTATTATTCTAATTATGATTCATTGCAATGGACATGAACATTGCTAGTATTTCCAACCATGCATTTCTTTTCCTAGTATTCGATAGTTTCGAGTTTTCCATCAAGATATTAGTCACTCATGGTTGATATTTACTTTCAATCATGTACACATATGCACTATGTAACTAGCCTTGCTTATTGGCTTCCAAAGCTTAACTTTCACTCCTACTTACAATATGTAGAGTATTTAACAAAAAACTACCACTTTCAACCAGCCCTAGGAGGAATCTATTATACAAAAAATAGCAAAAACATACCCAAAATTTCTTAATCCACGCCAAAAACTACCTAGTACTCCTACCGATTAGGTTCGTTTAAACCCATTTATGACAGGGTTGGCCCACATGTCCATGGCAGCTTAAACCAACACATTTTGTTTGACTATTGACACGAGGGACCCACATCTGACCTTCTATCATGTTATTCCCCCTCAAATCATTATTTTTCCTGAACATTACTTCAAACAGTATTGATGCGTGTTCGTCGGTGGCGCCGGTGATGAGCGAGTCGGCCGCCGCTCCACCGGACGGGCCGGACGCCGCGCTGGCCTCCGCACGGGTTGGCAGGCTGGCCCGAGCTTGACTCATGAGCGAGCAAGCCGCTGCGCTAGTCTTCGCCCGAGCCAGATGGCTGTCCTTAGCACGGCGCGCGCGAGCAAGCCGCCGCGCTGCCTTGCCAATCTAGCTAGCAAACCTTGTAGACAAGCAGTTGGACGGAGCTTTCTTGGCTAGCTAGCGGCCGCGAGCGCCGGACGGAGCTGGCATCCGGGCTGCCGCAACATGGGCTCCGCACCGCCAGCGGTTTTGACCTCGCCTTCTGCCAGCGGCAGTAGCTACGTCCCATGGTCGAGGATGACTAGGTGGACGGGCCGGAGGTAGGAGGTCACTCGAGGATTTTGTTGGTAAGAGCATGTACAATGGTTGATAAGGTAGTCTTATCTTAAGTCTGCCACGTATGCAAGTGGTAGTGGTTTCTTGGCATTTTAGTGGTTTCTTGCATTATTAGAGCAAGTACAATAGAGCTGAGTCAGCGGGCTATAAGAAATAAACTACTACTACATGTTGGCTATAAGATGGGCTGTAGATGACATGGCACTGGCTTATAGCCAGCAGCTGGCTATACTATTAACCATGCTCTTAGGGGTTTCTTGTAAGGAACAATGTATGTACTACTAGCGACAAAAGGCGATTCTAGGTTGCGTTGTACTCCAACAAGTACTACTAGTGGTCGCGGGAGTGTATACCTCGTTTTGTGGGTTCGATCCCGGCCGAATGCACAATGGCCTTTTTAAAAAAATAGTACTACTACACTTCGCTGCGAGCCAATATTTTACACGGGTAGTTTGAGTTTTGAAGTCAAACGAACGTGCGGCCCCACAATCTGGGTGCACTGGACAACCTAGCCACGTGAACGGGTTTTCCTTCCCAGCATCCCATGGCTCGTGTGCTCACCCTAGCCGCACCTCGCTTGCAGCTTCCAGCTAGTAGCATATTTAAACTAGCGCCTCCCAATTAAGCCCGAGGAGTCGGAAAAGCCTGGCAGGGCATTGGGAACTGTGCGATATGGCTCAGTACGTAAAGTGCTCTACTACTACTCTATAGCTTGTGGCGTTGCATGCATGGACTTCACTCCATTATCGTCTCTATATAAAAGAAATTCCTCTTGCCGTGTTTTTTTTGAAACGGAGGCAAAAGCTTTGCTTCATCTCATTCATAAAGAAGGAACTACCAACAAAGTTTGACGAGATCCATTACACCTCCACAAATGGAAGCGAAAAGCCTAGTCTCGATGTATCAAATAACTCAAATGTTTTGCCCCCGCAGTAACCATCGCTGATAAACAGGTTGCTAGTGTGTGTGTGAGAGGAGCGGCTGAGTAGGCCAGCTACGTGAGAGGAGCGGCTGAATAGAGCACCGAGAGTACCCACTAGGCCACTACGTAGGTGTACTTCCCCTGCATTGATAGTACAGCGATGGTTCTAGAGAACAGTAGTACCCTCCACTTCCAACTGTAGCTCCTTGGCCCTGAGATTCAAGAGTTCAAAACTGGTGCACTATACTAGACTAGACTAGAAGTACAGTACATCGCACTACTAGTTGAGAAAAGTAGTACTAGTACTGCTACAGTACGAGTACGTACTCCTCCGTCACATAATGTAAGACGTTTTTTGACACTAGTTGGTGTGTTAAAAAAATGGCAAAAACATACACAAAATTTCTTAATCCACGCCAAAAACACTACCTAGTGCCAAAAATTTCTTACTAGTGCTATTATTTACAGTATAATGCAATCCCATAACGTTCCATAATCCCTTTCTTTCAAAAAAATCACTTCTGGAGAGAAGATTGCTATCTCCATGCGAGCTTCTCATAGGCCAGCGCCACCGCATGCAGTCATGTGAGAGAGAGGGAGACATCCATGCAGCATGCAGAGAGAGGAGAATGCGGGCGGACAGCCAGTGGGCTGCATGGGGCATTTATAGCTGCTAACTCCTCCCATCCATGCGCCAGGGGTATTTCCGTCCAGAAAGCATGCAGCGAGCCCCTGCCTTGGTATCCGGGTCTGCTCTTATGCGCAGAGTAAAAAGAAACGGAGGGAGTACTAGTAGTAAATAATAGCCTCACCCCTTCGCTGAGGAACGATCTACAGTTGGAAAGGACGAGGCCCTGCGGTTACTACGCTCTTATCTCCTCCTCGCCAGTTCCCTTCCCCCCAAAGAGAAGGCAGTTCGTCGCTGCTCCCATGGATTCGCCAGGCGGTTCTCCTCCTCGTCGGGGCTGGGAGACCTTGGACGACGATCCCGTGGGAGAAATCGCACGCCGCTCCGATGTCCTACCGCCGCAAGACTCGGTGCTTCCTGCACCAACTTTTTCAAGACGCTGCTTAAACAGGCCATGCTTGTTGGTCTTCCATGCATCCTCGAGGAGAAGGTTCTTCTATGGGACAATCCTTCAAACAGTCCATCGCTCCCTGGCCATGGTTGCACGTTGACTCCGCTAGAGTTGCCGACGTTGAGAGGTAGTCGGATTTTGTCCGATGAGCAGGTCAGTAATGGAGTTTGATCATGTAGTACAAAGTTATTCCATTTCCATCCCGTAATTTCTCCGCTGCCCACCATCTTATATATAGGTCTAGGTCGGTGCCAACGAAGATTGGCTTGCGTACCTCCGGCCGGATAACACCATCATTTTTGCACAACATCCACAGCAGTGCAGCCGTTCCGGTAGACCCCTTCTCCACCATTGGGATCGGCCTTCCGTACTGGCTGGGCAAGAATACGTATGATAATGCCTACATGAGATTGAAGAAGATAGCAATTGCGGACCCACCGACAAAGCGACGCGGCTACGACGATTACTATCTCATCGCGGTGTTCGACATAAGGAATGCCATCAATGCAGGAGGCAGTAACGGCAGAGGCTGGCGCATGTTGGCGGCGGCAGATTTGTACCCCTACACGTTCGAAGACGTCGTGCGCCATCTAGGCCGCATCTTCGCGGTGACAAGCCAGGGGACTTGTTTCATCTGGTTGACATCCTATGGTACGGGAGATTACAAATGGAATGCACAAACCACATTTGCATCCCTAATGGTACTCCATTATTTTGCAGGGACCAGTCATCCCCCGATCAAAATAAGATCGCCGATCATGTATGTGCATTTGCATCCGCGATTCGGTCTAACCTGAAACCTTGTAGCTGACTTTGGCATATTGGGATCAACTATCTTAGCAGTCGTTACCCATGGTACCACTGATGTGCAACATGGTCACATAATCTACCACGATCGGACCGTCACCATCTACCCAGGTATTCCATTTTTTAACCCTCTCGCCTTCTCTTTCATTTTTGTACTAGTAGTATACTTTGTAGTACTAGTAGGAGTACTTTTTACCTTGGAGGACGCGTATAGCTAGCTAGGCCCTTGAAGACTTGAACCCACTAGCTGCCACCATTTTTGTTTTTCCATGTCTTACTATCTCATCCATGTAGCCAAGAGTGGCTATATATAATAAGCCGATTATTTTACTTCCTCTATACCGGAGTAGTACTATTTGCTGCACAGTATTACGGACTACCACATTTGAGCACAACATTATTATGCATGGACCTTGACTATGTACGTCACCATGTGTCCAGATCTAGGATGCCGCATGTACCAGATGAACGGCGCCGAGTTCGACCCCCGTGATGTTATGTGGGTGCCAAGGAACACTCTTGGAGAGTACTCGCTTTTCATCGGGGACAACTACCCCATTGTGAAGCGGATGCCACCTTCCATGCACGACACGGAAGGCCTGCCATTCATGAAGCATGGTTGTGTCTTCAGTGTGCACCGCCGGATGAATGACATGCTGGGACACACTATCCCTGATTTATGTCGCTTCAGCTTGGATGAGTCTCCATCGTGTGGAACCAGACTAGAAAGCTGCGACAATGATTCCCGTTGCCCACCGCTATGGATCGTTCCATCCATGAAGAACACCTGGGACTGGAACCTGCAGGAGGACATGTAGCCCATCTATAACATGTAAGTGGAGTACGGTAATTGTGAACGGTAGCGCTGTGAATATATGTAGACTAGTCGTGCACAAATTTATCACATGAGTTGGAGATGAACTTGTGTGGCATACTGGCATTTGTCCTTTAGAATTTATTACTAGTAAATGTGTTATGTGTACGTGCAACTTGTGTGGTTGTTGCACGGGCTCCAACACGCTCTTTGAGAAAAAAGGTGGCACAGCTTTGGATATACTTGACGTGGCGGCATCATACAGTAGCATCGTTCGCTATAGTTGTACTAGCACACTCCTACTAGGACGACAACTCCTATAAAACCTTGCGCTTGGCTCTTTGCCTCTTCGGGAGGTTCAACAGTTCGTACTCGTGTGAACCTTGCACTTGGCTCTTCGCCTCTACGGAGGTCCAACAATGATGATACTACAGTACAATATGCTTCTGGCAATCTGACACCGATTGAACTGCTCCACGTCCACCACGAGGGAGAGGGAGAGGGCGCTGTAGTCAAAACCCTCTCCTTGTCCTACGAACCACTGCACGCGTGGGCGAGGGAGAGGCGTAGTAAGCAAGCTTCTCCTTGTTCGGCGAGTTGACAGGACACATCAAAGCAGTACTAGTACTAGTAGTAGTAGTCCATACTGCGTCCTTTCCGATTAATATGGCTTAATTTGAAATGAGAAAAATACACCGTCGGTCAACGTATGTAACAGTACGCTCTTTACGGTCACTATATATAGTTTTGCGGCGATTATGCGATCACTAGCTCATTATAGAGCACCATATTGCACCCTACTGACTGGCCACATAGTTGACGTGTCACTTTGTTGACTGGCTAAATTGTCACCTGGTTTTTGGGTCCCACCTGTCAGTTGGCAGAGCCAAGAAATCAGTTAAACAAAACTTTATGCAGGCGCGACACAAGTCCAACCCTTGTGCGCGAACCGCCCTCACTGTGTATGTGAGTGCATGCACGTGTCCTCCCTCGGTCTTCCAACAAAGAGTGTACTACATGATGTACATCTACACTTCCAATGTGTTTAGCCTTTAATCTAAATCGATATTGATTGACTAATGCACCAACTTGTGCTGTAGGTATAGGCTACATGTCCATCCTTAATTACAGCATGCAACGGCCTTCATTTAATCTTCTTATCTCAATGGTCGCATGCACACATAAGTCTGCTACTTTTGGGCGTTAATTATGCCCTGGTCAATGTGTAAATCTCTAAATGTATAGTCTTTCACGGGCGTAGGGAGTAGGTTGAGCACTTGAGCGTGAGCGTGTGTGTTGCGTCATGTGCTGTGTGCCACATGGGTGCGTGAGTGTTGCGTGCGTCCATGTGTACGTGTGAGTGTTGCATGTTGCATGCATGCATGGGGCTTACTCCCTCCCATTGACATGTTCATATTTCAAGCTTCCTCTGTTCCCTCCATATGGTGATACTCCCTCTGTTCCCGAATAGTACGGAGTAAAAGCCTCCCTCCGTTCCCAAATACGGAGTATTTGTCTTTCTACAGATTTCAACAAGTGACTAGGTACGGAGCAAAATGAGTGAAGTGAACGTAGAGGCCTAGGGATACTGTAGAAAGGAAGTCCTCGTGATCCATTTATTCCCCATCTTGGTCAGAAAGAACTATTCAACTAGTCTCTTCTTCTTCCTCCTCTCTTCCCCATCGTCGGCCGCACACCATTTACCCCCGCTCACTGCTCGCCCGCCCGCGCCATCTTCCTTGGTAGCTCGCGCGTACTGTCGGCATTCTGGGAACGGGGGTCCCCAGACTTGCCTGCTTGCGGCCTGCGGCATGGCTCAAAGGGGGGCCCAACACGGCCCATCTTCACCAACACAAACCCAAGACCCTCGCGAGGGGCCATGCCTCGCGGGGTGGACGACGCGGAGCTTCCTTAGGCACGGCCTCGTCAGGCTGGCTCACGAGGAGGTGGAGAGATCAAGGCGGGGTACCTCACAAGGTGCCCGTGACGCAAGCCATGACGACTTAGGGCGCCAGGTGGGTGCCAGCCCGCGCAGCGTCCTCCTTTCCTCTTTGGTGCAAAGGGGGCAAGCGCAGCCGCGGAGTACCGAGGCATCAGGCAAAGGTTGCCATTTCGGTGCAACGAGACCAAGACCAGGAGGACTACGAGACGGAGGTCATCATGGAGCCCAAGACAGCTACATCACCAGAGCTTTGCGCATGCGAAGAATACTTTTGTCAGGATAGCTGATACTTGCTGCCCCCCTTCAAATTATCCCGCCATTGTTGGCTCCCTTCCCGCTCGATATTTGGGAAGAGGACCAGGGCCTCTATAAATAGGACCAGCCACCCACATAAGGAGGGGGTTCGGTTCGATCGGTTGGAGGAAGCAGAGAAAGAGAGAGAGAGAAAGGTGACTGAACTCCACCAAGCAGTTCATCGCCCTAGCCAAGAACAGACCCTCGCGAGGCTGTTCTTCCTTGTATTGTTCATCATCATCAGCCCAAGAGGCAATCCACCACACCACACACTGGAGTAGGGTTTTACACCACAACGGTGGACCGAACCAGTATAAACCCTGTGTCTCTTGTGTTGTTCTTTCCTTAGTTTTAGATCCTAGCATGGCGGAGGGGTGCAGGTAGGTAGGAGGCGAAATCTCCGTGCGCACCCCAGTGTTCGAACCTCAAGGGTCTGCCGGAACCCGAAATCCGACATTTGGCACGCCAGGTAGGGGTGCGCCGGAATTCGTCTTCCACCACCCCGTTCTCCTCCGACCATCACACCCATGTTTGACGCTCGTCGGGCCCGCGCCGAGCGCCGGGCCGCACTCGCTTCCCGCGTCGCCCAGACGGCCCCTGTCGGCGGGCATCCACGCCGTTCCCCGTCACCTACCGTCAACGCCGCCACCGGCCCGGCGGGGGACGAGCGGCAAGCATCGTCCCAACATCCGTCTGTGCGGCAAGACGGCCGCACCGCAACTCGCTCGCGCACCCTAGCTGGTTCTTCGTCCCGCGCGCTCCGCGCGCCCATGGAGGCTCGAGCTGCACTCATCGTGGCAAACGAGCTCCTGCGCTACCATCCCGTCGACGACGTCTATGAAGAATGGCTCGACCGCGTCGCCGAGCTCGTCCGCGCCGCGGGGGGCTCTCCTGCACTGTCCGTTCCGCTGCACCGCGCCCCACCCCGCATGGGTGACGAGGCTCCGGCGGCGCCCCGGCTGCCTCCTCCTCAAGAAGACGCCATGGATCCAAGGTGCGTGGCCCCTGGGCGGAACCCGCTCCGTCAGGTGCCAGCGCGGCAAGAGCAGAGCTGTCACGAAGTCCCTCGCCCGCAAGAAGCTGCCCGGGCGCCCCCTGCTCCAGCACGTCGCGACCATGCTCCTGCTCCCGCGCGTCAAGACCCCGCGCTGCTCCCAGCTGCTGCGCGTGGGGACATGCAAGACCAGGCTCTCCGTCACCCAAGGCCTCCCGTGGCCACAGCAGGCTGCTGCGCCTACACCACTGAACTATGCAGCGTCGCGTGGCCCGGCAAGTTCAAGCCAGACCTGCCTCCTCGCTACGACGGCACGGCTGACCCTGCGGAGTTCCTCCAGCTCTACGAGCTGGCCATCAAAGCTGCCAACGGAGACGAGAAGGTCATGGCGAACTGGTTCCCCATGGCACTCAAGGACGGGGCCCGCACCTGGCTCCTGAACCTGGCTCCAGGCACAATCTCCTCCTGGGACGAGAAGCGCACCCGCTTTATCGCCAACTTCCAAGGCACTCGCGACCGGCCACCCGCCGTGAGCGACATGCGCCGCATCAAGCAACAACACGGGGAGACCCTGCAGAAGTACATCCAGCGCTTCAACAACGCACGCCTCAAGATTCCCAAGGTGACTGAGGAGGCCATCATCTCGGCCTTCTCCGACGGCGTGCGCGACGTCAAGATGAAGGAGGAGCTCGCGATGCATGAAGACCTGTGCACTTCCTTGGAGCTGTTCAACTTGGCAAACAAGTGCGCCAGGGCTGAGGAGGGGCATCTCTCCCTCCTCGAGCTGCCTGCCGCAGACCCAGAGGAGAAGAAGCTCAAGGCCAAGGATGTGAAGCGCAAGGGGGCTGCCGTGCTCGCGGCAGAACCAGACACCAAGTGGGGCAGAGATCAGCCCGAACCTTCCAAGGGCAGCCGGTACTGTGTGTACCACGACCTCCACACCCACAACACCAACGAATGTCAAGAACTCCGAGCCGTGCGTGAAGGAAGGATCGGCCGACGTCCCGACCGCGATGACCGGGGCTACGGTCGAGGAGGAGGAAGGAACGCAGGACGCTGGGAAGACCGTGGCCCGCGCCAAGGGTGGCGCAACCAACCTCACGAGGATCGCTGGCAAGACCCGCCTCGCGAGAGAGGATGGAGGGATCAACCTCACGAGGGAGACTGGAGGGATCAGCCTCGCGAGGATCGCGCGCAAGGCAATGCAGGCCTCCCACCGTTGCCGTCGCAGCCAAGGAGAAACGAGGACCGCCACCAGGACGAGGAGGCTGGGGGCTTCCAGGAGCCGCGCGCAATCGTCTGCATCTTGGGCGGAGCACAAGCCCCCGCCTCTCAGCGCATCTTCAAGCAGTTCGCCCGCGAAGTGAATGTAGTCCTCCCCAGGCTCGAAGTAGATCAGCTCAAGTGTGCGGCTACAGCCGGAGTCCTCCCGATGCTTTGCTCCCCAATCATCAGCAACGTGGTGGTCACCAAGACCCTCATCGATGGCGGGGCAGGGCTCAACGTCCTATCCGTGGAGACGTTCAACAACCTCCAAGTGCCCTACAGCTAGCTTCAGCCAACCAAGCCTTTCTCCGGTATCACCAACGGCTCCACGGTCCCGATTGGGCAGGTCCGCCTCCCTGTCACCTTCGGGGCATGCGACAACTACCGCACCGAGCTCATCGACTTCGACGTCGCCCACACTCGCCTACCGTACAACGCCATTCTTGGGTACCCAGCGCTGGCCAAGTTCATGGCCGTAACTCACCACGGCTACAACGTCCTCAAGATGCCAGGAAGCGGCGGAGTCATCACGGTCCCGTGTGAAGAGAAGGACGTGGTGTGTTCCCTGGAACGAGCCTTTCAGGCCGCATCACTGGAAGGCCCGGATCGCGGAAGCCAGAGGCTTCCCGAGGACGCCCCCAAGAAGAAGAAGACACCGTCCGGCCCGGCCTCTCAGGAGGCAGGCCCCTCTGGGCCCGCTCTTGCCCAGGGGGAACCTCCCTCCATCGCATAGGAAAGCGCGCCCGGTGCCCTCCTCAGGCAGGGCTCGGGGGCTCTCCCCTGGAGGGCCACCGACCTGGCTAGGGTCACGAGGGAGGCGCTTGGGCACCACCTGGAGGCGTGTTTTGAAGCACGTTTCCCTCGAGAAGGAGCAAGGCAAGGAGATCCAGACCCTCAGGAGTTCGTCAGCAAGGCCATTCAGGAGCTACAGGAGTCAAGAGGCATGAGAGGCGACCGTCGCCTACCAGAAGTGGCCCCCCATCCAGGCGAGGATGGCGGGCTACGCGTCTGCATCGATGTACCAGGGCTCAACCAAGTCGCCTCCCTGGAGCGCCTCTGGCCCTCGCGAGTGGGGCGCTGTGGAGGTCCACCCCACAGCTACGTTCGCATGCCTTACGGTTTGTCGAGCGCGGCTGACATGGACCAGCGCCTCATGAGGGGCATCGCGGAGGCACGAGAGGCCAGGCGTTCCGCAGCCCTGGCAGAGACGGAGATGGCCCGCGAGGAGCCGCCAGCGCCTCTGGAGCCTCCCGAGGCCCCTGGGCCTGGGGGCTCATGAGGATCGGCTCCCGCAGCCCACCGAGTCTGCTACACCAACACTCCTTCGTCCTCAACATCGTCAGGTGACATCTCTCTAGTTTCACTTTCAACTGGGAGCGCCCCCAGGGCTGCATTATTCCCAGGCCGCGTGGGTCCGTCCCTGCGGCGTGTATCCCTTTTATTCCATGTTGTTAGCTTACCTTGTTGGGGGCGCCCCTCGGGCTGCGTGACCCCCCAAGTCGCTCGGGCCTGACCCAGTGATGTCCGCATTCCCAACATCTCTTTGAGCGAATCCACTCCTTTGCGGCTAATGTGTTTTACCCAGTTGCCTGCTCAGCTGGCGCCAACTAACGAAGCTGCTCCCAAACGGCATGACGCTTGCGCATGGGTCCGTCCCTGCAACGCCGACAAACCTGGATGGCTGAGCTCTGGCCGCGGCAGCCCCGCATAGCGTCACCTCGTCAAGCCTTCAGTGCCTCACTACCCCTCGGAAGCAACCCACGGCTGACCGTCAATTGTCATGGCAACCCTTTGCTTTTTCTATGATGGACCTGCAGGACCTCCCGAAGGGGCTGCGTCAGGCGAGGCCCTTGCGGTGTCTCCTTCGCTCTCGTCCGCGCGAACCGCTTGCACGTTAAAGGGGGGGTGCCTGGGCATCGCGACTCAGGGATCCTACTGGCTCTCCAACCCTCACCCTCTGCCTTGACCACGACATCGTGACCTGGCACACCAGCGACGGCTGAAGCCGCCTTGGGACTGGGACCTGTCGGCGCAGAGCACCAAGCCCTCGTGAGGTTTGAAAGGGAGGACTGAGCTAAGATGGAATGATCAACTCACGCAATTCTACGACAAGGGTTATATATACAAGACAGAATCACTGGCACCTTACAAGCCCCTACTGGACGCGTTTTTGATTCCTCGCAGGGAACGGATCCTAAAGGGACACAAACTATGCGCGTCCCTGCAAAAGACGCCATCACCAACAGTGGGCCGTCAAGCACCGACGCCAACCCCATCCAGATCAGAGTCGGCGGTGGCCTGGCGAGCCCGCCCTGCTCCAGGAGCGGCGCCGGCTCGGGGGCTCGTAGCTGTCGTCGCTCATCTCCGGAGTCGCGAAGAGCTCGCCAGAGTCGCTGGAACCTCCGGCGTCTCCACCGCCTGAGGAGCCTCCAAGGGAGCGGGTGGCGAGCCCAGTCCTTGTCACAGCAGGGCCCTGGCCACCTTCCCCGGGGCAGCACTCCAGCCGACGCCCGCTCGCATCGAAGACCTTGAGGAGCATCACCGAAGCACCGTCGTAGTCCAAGTGGATCGCGAAGACACCCCTTGTCCTACAAACCCGGGCGATCTCTCTCCAGCCCGAGTCATGTAGACCTCGCCCAGGGCGACGACCGCGACCTCTGCCTCGGTCGCGAGGGCGCTGCCGGTGTGCTGCAGCCAGAGCTCCTGGGGCTCCCCCTGCGGGACGATGGAGGCGAAGAAGGGAGGAAGGCGGATCCAAGACTAAAGAGGAATGGCGACATGGAGCACGAACTCTTGGAAGGAGCCCTTAGTGTGGACCCTAGGGGGGACGACCAACACCTTCGTGACCCGGCGGCGCCGACGGCGGCGCCGCCCGTCGCGGTCAGCATCAGCTCCTCCGGGGCCCTCGACAGGGGCGTACAATGGAAGCGGGAACCCCGGCGGCGCCCGCTCACCCTAAGGCCTCGCACCACCTGAAGGGCCCCTTCGTCCGGGCCACGGGGGATGAGCCGTTTCTTCGGCGGGAGTGGGTCTGGCCCCTCTTGGGGAGCCTTTCCCTTCTCTGCCGTTGAGAACCAGCGGATCGGAGCCATCGAGGCAAGACGGAGCAAGGATCGGGAAGAAGGAGAAGCAAGGAGGGATGGACTGGAAGGGCGCGCGCCATTCCGTACTTATAGCCGGTGAAGGCCAACCGCCGACCTCCACGATCGCAGGTACTCATGACCCGTTTTTGCATGCAGGGACTTGTCCAATCCGTGCAGTTGCCGAGGCGTCATGGGGAAGGGGAGGCGCCCACATCCAGTGAACCGCCATGCGGCGCCCAAGGCCGCAGGCTGTTAGGGCCCGCGGCGCTTCGCTCTTGCCCTTCCGCCTCCCTGCACGGCCAAGTCCGGGCACGCCTTGGGCCCGGGGGCTACTGTCGGCGTTCTGGGAACGGGGGTCCCCAGACTTGCTTGCCTGCGGCCTGCGGCGTGGCTCAAAGGGGGGCCCAGCACGGCCCATCTTCACCAACACAAACCCAAGACCCTCGCGAGGGGCCAAGCCTCGCGGGGCGGACGACGCGGAGCTTCCTCAGGCATGGCCTCGTCAGGCTGGCTCACGAGGAGGCAGAGAGATCAAGGCGGGGTACCTCGCGAGGTGCCCGTGATGCAAGCCATGATGACTCAGGGCGCCAGGCGGGTGCCAGCCCGCGCAGCGTCCTCCTTTCCTCTTTGGTGCAAAGGGGGCAAGCGCAACCGTGGAGTACGGAGGCATCAGGCAAAGGTTGCCATTTCGGTGCAACGAGACCAAGACCAGGAGGACTACGAGATGGAGGTCATCGTGGAGCCCAAGATGGCGTCATCACCAGAGCTTTGCGCAGGCAAAGATTACTTTTGTCAGGATAGCTGATACTTGATGTCCCCCTTCAAATTAGCCCGCCATTGTTGGCTCCCTTCCCGCTCGATATTTGGGAAGAGGACCAGGGCCTCTATAAATAGGACCAGCCACCCACATAAGGAGGGGGTTCGGTTCGGTCGGTTGGAGGAAGCAGAGAAAGAGAGAGAGAGAGAGAAAGGTAACTGAACTCCACCAAGCAGTTCATCGCCCTAGCCAAGAACAGACCCTCGCGAGGCTGTTCTTCCTTGTATTGTTCATCATCATCAGCCCAAGAGGCAATCCACCACACCACACACTGGAGTAGGGTTTTACACCACGAGGTGGCCCGAACCAGTATAAACCCTATGTCTCTTGTGTGGTTCTTTCCTTAGTTTTAGATCCTAGCATGGCGGAGGGGTGCAGGTAGGTAGGAGGCGAAATCTCCGCGCGCACCCCAGTGTTCAAACCTCAAGGGTCTGCCAGAACCCGAAATCCGACACGTACCATAACCCCCGCTCGCTGCTCGGCCACACAAGGAGAAGCTTCTTCGCTCGCCCGCCCGAATTCACTTCCCCACTGGCTCGCAGGCACCGAAAACCCCAATGGCAGAACCGACTGACACGCAGAGCCGCAATTGGAATTCCCTCCCCGATGTTCTCTTGGAGCAGATCTGTAGTCGTATGGACCTACTCAGCACCGTCCGTCTGGCCGCATGCTCGGTGTCTTTGTACCATCTACTCGTCTGCAACCGACCGGCTCTTTTCAAGACACCCTACTTGCTGATGCCCGATCCTCGCAGGTGGCCGAGACACCGACTTGACGATCCTACGGAGGTTGTCGTGGTGCCCCTCGACATGCTACCACTACCCGTACACCTGTCCTTCATGCGCGGCCACTACTGGGCAGGCATGAAGGCCAACTGGATCATCCTCATCCACCACACCGGTAGTCCGTGGTGTCTCGTGGATATCTACACCCAGCGAGAGATCACCCTTCCATCGTTGGATACCGCCGCCATCGAGCCTCGCGGCCCGCCGGACACTCTTGCATACTACGCACAAGACTCGTCAAGCTTTTGGCTCGACCTTTGTTTGCAGAAAGTTGTAATCTGCGAAGTGCCCACACCATCAAAAGACTACATGGATTACAAGCTCATTGCCATGTTCAACAAGGGATTAGTCTATCTAGAATCCGGTCGCCATACATGGTTATGGCTCATCATCAATCCTGTTGAGGAAACATTTCTGTCTGATGCTATAGTGCATGATGGCATCGTTTACGCGGTCGACACACAGATTGGCTACCTATATTGGTGGAATCTATCGTCGTGTAATTGTTCTATCTCATCTCATCTTTACCTTATGAATACGACTGCGTGTTCATTTGTTACAAATTTAGAATGCATAGCATGTCTATAACCACATCATTGCTATATGTTCCTATCATTTCCTAGATTTTTATGACCACACATGTTATTGTTAGAGTTGATATGAGAACAATTGGCATCTAATGATTGTTAGAATACATATTATGAGCATAACATCATGATTGCTATATGTTACTCTCGTTTACAAGATTTTTATAACAACGCATGTTATTTCTTAGAGTTGATATGAGAACAGTAGTAGTAAGTGCTATGGTAGAATATGAGTAGGCGCTGTCATAGCTTTTTTCCTCTCATTGTTACATGATGTTTGAGCCATGACATATTGCTAGAATATGAAAGCCATTGGCTTATTTTTTTAACTTGGGGTATGATTATGACCACGCCATTGCAATTCTCTGTCTATGATATGTGTCACTGTTATAATAATCTTAATTCCACACATACTCTGAACATGATTGTTTATTTTTGTCCTTTTGGTCTCCAATTTGAATTGTTGCAGCAGACGCAAATGCGCTGCCTTCATGATTCCAGGACCTGGAATCATACCAGCCGATGGGTGGTGGTTTATCGCTCGTTCAGCTGACGACGGTCATTTGATGCTCATTCGCACGTACCAAATTGACCAAACCATTACATCAAACCACATGCAGTACAATGCATGGGCTGTTCGTGACATTGATGGCTATGGCTGCTTCATGTTCGAGAAAGATCCCAGCTCCGTTGGGCCAGGCGTATTCAACTGGAGGCGGGTTTACAGCCTCGGCAACCACTCCTTGTTCCTCGGGCTCAATTATCCGATCATCCAACCAATCATCGATCATATCACTGGCGATGATTACTATGCTATGCAACCTCCATTTGTGAGGGGGGCTGTGTTTACACATCATACCATGGGTTTCAAGAATCACCATATCCAGAGATTCGTCGACACAGCTTGTTGCCAGATAATCTTCAGTGTGTGAAAGGCATCAAGCTTCCATGCGATGGATGGCTTTTGCAAACCCGACATGCAGCGATGTGGTTCTTGCCAACAACAAATATGCACAACTTGATTCGTGCTGATATCTAGACTAAGCCATGTATTCTGCTGTTGTAGCACGACCTTCTTTTGTTGGATATTATTTACTGTTGTTAGTTTGAAGCACTCCTCTGGTTTGAAGGATAGATACCTTCCTGGGATCAAGTGCATCCTAACTCACCTGCGTAGGATGTACTGATAATGATGATGGAGATGCTGTGCAGAAGCCATATATATATATCAGTTAGGCTTCAAGTGCATACTTGTTAGTTAAACCTATGTATAAATTGTGACACTAAATACGACTAGTAAGTAGTATAGTAGCAGTACTAGTATACGTCGGTTAAATTATTCATCATGTCCACACATTGAATTGACGTGACAACACGCTACGCGTGAGGTGACACAAGAATCCCGGCGTCGTGTTCGGGTATTCTGGACTTCAGATTTGGAGTACCACTTATCTGTTGAAATCTTTCATCATTCACTTAAAACAGTCGATTGATCATACATTGAGTACCATATAACTGGAATTATCGATGCAAGTCGAAGAAGGATTGGCCCATGCTGCTGGCTGGCGTCAAGTTCGATCCCATGGATCAGGAGCTGATCAAGCACCTTGAGGCCAAAGTGAGTGCTGACAGCGCGAGATTTTAGTCTCTCATCGATTTGTTCATACCAACCATCGACAGCGAGCACGGCATATGTTACACCCAACCTGAGAAACTTCCAGGTAAGACACCGATCGGCCGTCTACTTGCACAAACATATTCCTTTGTTTATAGCTCTATTTTTCTTTTTAGACGCAGACCTAGTGAAGCAATTACAATTTGATAGTTAATAGAAAGTGAAACAAGTGACTGCAACATGCCAAAGATGTTATGAAAATGCCAACTAGGTACACTAAAACCTGTATTCCACAATACTGCAGGTATCACACTGAGTGGCCTAAGGAAGCATTTCTTCCAGCGCAATTCCAAGGCGTTCAAAAGGGGTGCGTGGACGCGTCGCAAGATACAGTCAGAGTGCGGCATGCACGTGATGTGGCACAAGACCGGCAATACCTTGCCAGTGATGGTCAACGGCCGGCAGACGGGCAGCAAAAAAGGTTCTGGTGCTGCACACCAACAAGAAGTTCGACCAGCAAAGGACCAACTGGGTGATGCACCAGTACCACCTCGGGGACCTGGAGCAAGAGAAGGAGTGGGAGCTAGTCCTCTGCAAGATTTTCTAGAAAACGAACACTAGGGCCAGGAGTAAAAAGATTATAAGTTAGTTTGGTATTCGTAGTTGTAGTACCTTGTCGTCCGCAAGTTGGTATTGTTGTTAACGATCTTTTGGTATGAACTTGCATTTGCTTCCAACTATCATGCCAAGGGTCGACGTGGATATAAAGCTGAATCATTTGTTTCGAAATGAATTTTCAGGCACCTGATTTTTATTTGATGGGTAGCATAAGCACCCGCCGTTCGAATTCCCAATTCTCAATTTTTTTGAAACAAGTGCATGCACTTATTATCACGATAAAAAAACAATATCCGTGCTGCATCCTAGTTATCAGTCTGTACTTGTAGAATTCTCTCATTTATTGAGCATGTATATTGTTTTTTCAGGTCGAGCAAGTTTCAACTGGGCTGTAGATTGCCCAGGGTTGTTTTGTTTTTAACAGGCCCAGCCCATGACGACAACAGGGCACAAAGATTCAGCAGGTATCTACTGGCCTCTGGCCCGCCAGCGTTTTTTGTCTTACAACATCCGCAGGCAGTTTTTTTACTGAATCAAACACACAGCCCAGTTCTATTTTACTCTGGAAACGCATGTCCTACATCCGTTTTCTAATCTCTACCTATAGTTTTACTAGTTCATATACACGTATCATTATATTGAAAACACATAAAATTCCCTTTTCCTATTTACATCCTTATTTTTGTTGTTTTTCCCACCCAGCGCTGATTTTTTACCACTGGTTTTCCCTTAAACCACTAAATTGTCCCACATCTTATTTGCTTACAAAAACAAAACGATTTTTTGGCAAATCAATAAGTTCTTAAAAAATGTTTATCATTTTGGGATTACAACAGTTCGGACTCCACTAAAATATGCAAAATAAGGTTGGACTTTTTGACCGTGGTCCTGGGCAGAAAATGGGTTGTAATAAATTACTTTAGAATTAGCAAATGGGCTGCAAATTATAAAAAAGTAGCAAATGGGCTTTATATTGGCTGCCACAGATTTGGAGGCTGGCTTGTGGGCCTACTAAGTTCATGCGTACACAAGGTTTCTCAAAAAAGAAACTTAGTCAACAATTGACTCTACCAGCGTCAGACCGTTAGATGTCAATCTAACGGCAATCGTGCTTCTTCAGTCTCTGATCTTCCAGCCCCAGCCGCCCAAACCAGCGCCGTCGGAACCGCCTGCTCCTGCCTCCCGTGGCCGGCAGTGCTGCCGGGAAGGCCTCACGGCTCCATCATACTCGCATCCCTGGCCTGTCTATCCCTCTACTCACCCACACCTCCTGTTATTTTCCGGCGACGGCAACCACTTCGTAGTCTCCACCGCGTGGGCAGCCACTTCCGTGTCTTCCCCTGCTCCGTGTCGTTCCCTTCGTAGGCCTCGCCGTCGTCCACCGCCCTGGTGCTCTCGGTGCGGTGTGGTCAACGATGTCCATCCAACGGCCGTAGTGCTTCTTCAACCTCTGGTCTTCTTGCCCCAGCCGCCTAAAGTAGCGCTGGTCGTGCCGCATGCTCCTGCCTCCAGTGGCCGGCTGTGCCGTGGAGGCCTCACCGTCCCATACTACTCCCACCGCTGGCCAGGCCATCCCTCCACTCACCCACTCCCCCTGTTATTCTGCGGCGACGGCAGCCTCACACCACAGCCGAACCAGTGAACCCTCGTACTCCTCTCCGCATGGGCATCCACTGCCGCGTCTTCCCCGGCTCCGCATCGTCCCCTTCCTAGGCCTCGCCATCGTCCACCGCTGTGGTGTTCTCGGCGGGGCGTGGTCAATGTGGTCAACGACCGACTTCCATCGGAAGAGTACTGTATGCGGAGAGGCTCAGCTGGGTCCATGGCAGCCGCAAGGAAGTGCCTCCTTATTACACGCAAAATAATTATTCCTCCACCTGACAGCAGGGACCCACCGGACGGGCCACCAGTATTTCACAGAAAAAACATTTCCCCCTGACTGTTGGGACCCACCGGACGGGCCACTGTATTTCGCGAAAAAAACGTTTGCCCCTGACTGCTGGGACCCACCGGACGGACCACCGTATTTTGTGAAAAAAATGTTCCCCCCGCTGTCAGCTCAGACCCACCGGAAGTGCCTCCTTATTACGCACAGAAAAATGAATACTTCCCTTGCTAGCTGGGACCCAACCTGGTGGGAGGCTGACTTTTGGGCCTACTAAGTTGACGAGGATGGAGGGCTTTGTCAACTTAGTCAATATGAACGAGTCTAGCTCCAGTGACCGTACGATGTCCATCCAACGGCCTTAGTGCTTCTTCAACCTCTGGTCTTCTTGCTCCAGCCGCCCAAAGCTGCGCCGGTCGTGCCGCGTGCTCCTGCTTCTCGTGGCCGGCTGTGATGCCGCGGAGGCCTCACCGCCCCCTACTACTCCCACCGCTGGCCCATCCTATCCCTCTACTCACCCACACCCCCTGTTATTCTGTAGCGACGGCAGCCTCACGCCGCTGCTGAACCAGTGAACCCTCGTACTCCTCTCCGCGTGGGCATCCACTGCCGCGTCTTCCCCGGCTCTGCATCGTCCCCTTCCTAGGCCTCGTCGTCGTCCACCGCCTTGGTGCTCTCAGCGCGGCGTGGTCAATGTGGTCAACGACCGACTTCCATCAGAAGAGTACTGTACATGGAGAGG
The DNA here is from genome assembly GCF_018294505.1 of Triticum aestivum. Taxonomy (NCBI): domain Eukaryota; kingdom Viridiplantae; phylum Streptophyta; class Magnoliopsida; order Poales; family Poaceae; genus Triticum; species Triticum aestivum. Next base: position 346,365,348 of record NC_057806.1, read on the forward strand.
CTGACACCTGGGTCCACGGCCACAGCCCAGTTTTTTGTGATTTGCCAAGTAAGTCACTTTGTCAGGCCTGTTGGGCTGCAAATCTTTCAAGACGAGGAGAGCTTCATTCGGCTGGCCGAGAAAATGGCCCATCAGTAATGAGAAATGGGATGCACATTTTTAAAACACATGAAACCGGCAATTAGTTTAAAATATCTTTTTTTCATTTTGAGATTTTAAATTACATTAATTTTTATGCGTGGAGAATTTGTTGGATTTTATATTGATATACATTTATTTTTAAAATCAGTTTGAATGTGAGTCGAAATTTCGGGATTAAAACAGTTCGTACTGCACCGAAATATGCAAAATTTTGTTAATTTTTTAACCATGGCCACAATATCGGCTGTAATGCTAACAAAAAGAATATGGGCTCCAAAAAAACCTTAAGAATTAGCAAATGCACTGTAAATTATTAGAAATAATGGCAGATGGGCTGTATGTGGTTTTCCATAGATTTGAGGCTTTCCTAAAAAAAGGTTGATGGACAAGCAGTGACTGTTGGATGTCCATTGAACGGCCATCGTGCTTCTTCAATCTTTGCTCTTCCTGCTCCAGCCGCTCAAACAAGCGCCGGCGAGACTACCTGCTCCCTCCTCCTCGCGGCCGGCTGTGCTGCCGCGCAGGCCTCACCGCCCACCGTACTCCCATCGCTTGCCTAGCCATCCCTCTACTCACCCATACCTGCTGTTATTCTCCGGCAACAGCAGACGAACCAGTAAACCCTCGTACAGTCGTACTCCCCCCCGTGTGGGAAACAACTGTCGAGTATTCCCTGCCTCCGTGTCATTTCCTTCCTAGGCCTCGCCATCGTCCACCGCCCTGGTGCTCTTGGCGCGGCCTGGTCAACATGGTCAACGACCGACATGCATCTGAAGTGGACTGTACGTGGAGAGGCCGACAGCTGGGTCCACGACAGCACGCAAGGAAATGCCTCCTTATTACGTGCAAAATAATGATTCCTCCACCTAACATCAGGGACCCACCGAATGGGCCTCTGTATTTCGTGAAAAAAAAACGTTACCGCCGCTGACAGCTCGGACCCACCAGCTATATCTTCGCACGCAAGGAAGTGCCTCCTTATTACACTCAAAAAATGAATACCCCCTGCTAGCTAGGACCCACCTTGGTGGGAGGCTGACTTGTGGGCCTACTAAGTTGATGGGGACGGAGGGATTTGTCAACTTAGTCAATATGCACGATTCTAGCTCCAGTGACCGTACGATGTCCATCCAACGGCCGTAGTGCTTCTTCAACCTCTGGTCTTCTTGCTCCAGCCGCCCATACCAGCGCCGGTCGTGCCTCGTGCTGCTGCCTCCCGTGGCCGGCTGCGATGCGGCAGAGGCCTCACCGCCCCCTACTACTCCCACCGCTGGCCAGGACAACCCTCTACTCACCCACACCCCCTGTTATTCTGCGGCGACGGCAGCTGTCGGTGTCAAAACCGGCGGATCTCGGGTAGGGGGTCCCGAAGTGTGTGTCTAAGGAGGATGGTAATAGGAGGCAAGGAACACGATGTTTTACCCAGGTTCGGGCCCTCTTGATGGAGGTAAAACCCTACGTCCTGCTTGATTTATTCTTGATGATATGAGTATTACAAGAGTTGATCTACCATGAGATCGGAGAGGCTAAACCCTAAAAGCTAGCCTATGGTATGATTGTGTGTTGTCCTACAGACTAAGACCCTCTGGTTTATATAGACACCAGAGGGGGCTAGGGTTACACAAGGTCGGTTACAAAGGAGGAGATATACACATCTGTATTGCCTAGCTTGCCTTCCACGCCAAGTAGAGTCCCATCTGAACGCGAGACGAAGTCTTCAATCTTGTATCTTCATAGTCCAACAGTCCGGCCCAAGGATATAATCCGGCTGTCCGGATACCCCCTAATACAGGACTCCCTCAGTAGCCCCCGAAGCAGGCTTCAATGACGATGAGTCCGGCGCGCAGTATTGTCTTCGGCATTGCAAGGCGGGTTCTTCTCCATCTTTCGGACGTTTGTAAAGCAGTGTCCGGTCCCATAAATGTTTGGGCCTCTTGGCTTCTGTGCCCAATAAGGGCTTTCTCCCACGCGTCGAATTAATACAAGGCGCCAGGGCATTTTTACATTCGCCCCCCTAGCCAGATAAATAAATTGTCTATTAAAGGGACGGGGATCCTTAGATCTGATCCATACCATCGTCCCCCAACGAGAGTCCATCAGAGCGTGTTCTGGAAAGATCCATTCCAGCATGGCCGACCTCCGCAGCTCCTCCTCCTGCCCCCGAAGCCCTAATCCCGATGATTGGGAGAGGTGTTCAGTCCCACACAGTCGTTTAGTCGAACTGCAGACTAAGGGATTTCTCCCTCCGGCGTACATGGTGCCCGTTCGAGCCAGGCTTGCCACCTATAATGTCGGGGAGCAAGCGGAGAGCTTTCCTTGTCCCTCTATGGGGGAACGGGTCTGCCTTGTTCCCTATCTATTAAGTGGACTCGGATTTCCAATTCGTCCGTTCCTCCGCGGGCTCCTGGAGTTCTACGGCCTTCAATCACACAATTTCACCCCCGCCTCCATCCTACATATCGCCGGCTATGTGGCTCTCTGCGAGTTGTTCCTGGGCTGTGAGGCTCACTTCGAGCTATGGAAAAAGCTATTTTGCCTCGTCCCTTGCACACAGAGGGGATCACTTTATCAAGTGGGCGGAGCCGAAATATGGCGCATCGCCGATACCGGATACCTGTCCGATACCCCGAAGAAGTCGTCCGAAGACTGGCCTTCAGAATGGTTTTATATGGAGGACGTTCCCCTTCCGGACCCTGTTCGGCGGGGTCTTCCTGAGTTCAACAATGCTCCTCTGAAGAAACGCGGGAGTTGGCGCCCACAGAGCCCCCAGGTGGAAGTCCTCTATCTGATGAACCGAATTTCATCAGATGAGCCGAATTAAAGCACTAGCTCATCAGGATTGACAGTAACCGAAGTTATGTCGATTTGCATAATGCAGGGAGTGCAACCACTTCAATATCGTGGGCACCCCTTGTGGTGTTATAACGGGGCGGATGACGCCACCCGCTGCGGGCGTAAGGGTCTGGACAATGCTGCCGCTTTCGCGAAAATTCTGTCCGAATTGTTCAAGGGTGAGGAAGAGGAGTTCACCCGCATCAAGCCACGGGACGGATTCTCCATGTACAATCCTCCAAGATGGGTAAGTTATATCTCCCTGCTCCCATTTTTCCCACATTCTTTGTCGTAAGTATTCACCTTGCCACCTTGCGGCAGGAAATGCGAAAAGCCATAAAGGAGATCAGTAGCCCTTCTCCACAACCAGAGGACCCTGACCGGGCCCTCGACTCCAGAACTTGAAGAAGATTCGGTTATATCCGTGGAGCTGACAGACAGGCAGTTCTATCAGTTAAGCTGCGACGATGCCATGGTGGCCATTACGGCCGACTACCCCGGACTGCGCCCTGCATCGCACGTAAGACAAAACAAAAATCCCAACTCCAAAACTAGGATCCCCTTTTAGACACTTCACCCACCATGTACACATGGCATTTTTACAGGGAAGGCATTCGGGACGCCCTGCCGAACCCACAGCAATGCGCCAACAGGAGGCAGCGAGGCCGGGTAGGCCAAAAAGGAAGGCGGTCAGGACGGAGACGCCGGCGCAAAGGTATAACAAACCCTGCTTCGTGGTTGTCGTCTTTCTCGAAATATAATGACGCTCGTGTTTCTTTAACAGAAAAAACGCTCGCCGGAATATGTCCGGCGATGTTACCAATCACGCTTCCACCATCCAGGCGCCAGGACCGGACATAGAGGCGGAAGCCGATATGGGGCGGGTGCCGGATAATCCCCCTGCAGAGGATGCAGATAGATTATCCGCTACAAACTTAGAGGTGGAAAGCCCCATGAATCATAGGCGCCGCCGGGCCGTACTCTGTGATGCTTGTTTCTCACCAGAGGCATTTGATGCCTTCAATTCTGGAGAGGCGTACCTCCGAGCTGCTCAAGATGGTCTAGCCAGAGCCACGGATCAGTATGTAAAGGATGTATGGGTAAGTAAATCTGATGATTTATATGTATCAGTAGCCCCTGAGACTTGAAACAGTTAGTAGAACTGATTTAAGGATCATCTTTATTGTGCAGGTTCTTACAGAGAAGAATACTAGGCTGTCACAGGAGCTAGAGGAATGCAAGACCCAACTGCGGGCCGCTGTGGCCGCATTGCAGGAACCGAAAAAGTCACCTGCTGGTAACATTTACTTTAAAGAATGATGGTTACCATATAATGTGCGGCATGGCTGCAGATCTAACAACTGATGTTGTAGATGAATCTGGAGAAAAGCCGGAGGACCAACATGTTATGCGACAGCTAGAGGCTGGCAAACACGTGCTGACTGAGGTTAGGCGGGAGAAAAACAATCTCCAAGACGCCAATATTAAGCTGAGTGTGGAACTAAAAGACGTTCGGGGCCAGCTTGCAGACTCCGAGAAGGAGAATAAGCGGCTTCAGCGCGACATTTTCAGTAAGTGCTTGAACGAATCCTTTTAAAGGAGTTCGGCGAAGAAGCCGACTAACAGCGTTATGTCTGTAGGTATGCTGATGGGTCGTCCCGAGGAGGAAATGCCCAGGTCTGAGGGAGATCTTCTATCCGAGCTGTCACATCTGCACGAACAAGTTTGGCAGGTGATGCAGGGTGTTGCCCAGGCCTTGTGGTCGTCCGTCTCCCTGCTAGAGGGCATTGTAGAGCTTGCGGAGAAGCTTAAGGGAGCACGACGACGCTTCCGATTATGGAAGATATCAGCCTGCCGACAGGGTGCCAGAGAAGCCTGGGCCATGGTTAAGACGCGGTATACCAAGGCAGACCCAAATCACATGGCCGAGTGGGGCCCGACGGAAAAGAGATCCCCGTTAGCTTAGTTTATGGGCAAGTAGAATTAGCCGCAAAGTATTCCCAACAGGATTGTAGGCTAGGCCGCCTGTTGGATGGTATAGAGGAGGAATTTAGTCAATTTGCATGACTATGTAATTAAAATGACATGTATAATGCCTTCTAGCCGGATTGTAGATCATTTGTCATGGCGAACCTTTTCGCTTCAACCTCAGGACCCGATAGTCCAAAGTGTATCTGAATACCCGCTCAGTTATATAAGAACCGGGGTATGCATGGAGACCAGGCGTAGGGGTCATTGGTGCTTGAACAGACAAGTGCCCAACTAGTTATATTATATTACAGGGGTAGTAAGAAATATCTTCCAGGGAGAATAGTTCCGTTAAGGGTTCCTTTCCCTGGGTAAGCATGCCCTAAAGTGCATGTCCAGACTGCAATAGGAAACGCAGGAAAAAACATCTGGGGGCAGATATGGAAAATAAATAAAAATCATCTTTTGTTCACCGACCGAATATTCCCTTAAGAACGCTAGCTTTCGGCTTCACCCAGTCTGAGGTACACATCCGGCTGACCCGACAGTAACAATCGCAGAGGTGCTCCCCTTATGCCCTCGCCGAATTAACGGGAACGTAGGGCATAAATACAAGAGCCAGGCAACCCAGCTTGGCCAAAACTTAAGTCATATCGATGCATATAATGGCGAAAAAAGGTACATGTGGAAGCATAACACATGTGCGGGGCACGAGGCCCAAATAAATAATCAAGCTTCTGTGAAAGAAGCCCCCCAGGTATGATGAGTGTGGCTAGCGCATCTGTAATGTGCAAACGAGGCGCAAGTTGGCCTTTGAAGGCCTGCAGAAAGAATAAAAGAAAGAAAGAAAAACAAGACAGATAAAGTATAAAAAATGGACAGAGGAAGGGGACGAACACAGGGTCCGGCGCTAGGCGTAGAATCTTCGGAGCCTGGCCGCGTTCCATGGGTTTGGCTCGAGTCGATTAGTCGATGCATCCCGCAGTCGGTACACTCCACCGGTCAGAACTTGGTCAATAATGAAGGGACCTTCCCATTTGGGCTCGAGCTTGTTCTTTTTCTTATTCGGTACACGTAGAACTAGTTTGCTAACGTTATAAGTTTTGGCCCGTACTTCTCTGCTTTGGTATCTGCGAGTCTGTTGCTGATAAAATGCGGAACGAGCTTTGACTACGTCGCGCTCCTCCTCCAGGGTGTCCAAACTGTCTTGTCGATCGAGCTCGGCTTCTCTTTCTTCGTACATGCGCACTCGAGGTGAGTCGTGAATTATGTCACAGGGCAAGACTGCCTCTGCGCCGTACACCATAAAGAAGGGCGTATATCCGGTACTACGAATCGGCGTGGTCCGCAGCCCTCAGAGTACGGAGTCGAGCTCCTCTACCCAGTGCTGTTAGACTTCGTTAAGGAACGCACTAATATGGGTTTAATGCCGCTCATTATAAGACCGTTTGCTTGCTCGACTTGACCGTTGGTTTGTGGGTGATAGACTGAAGCATAATCGAGCTTAATGCCCATTTTGCTGCACCAGAGTTTTACCTCATCGGCTGTGAAGTTTGTGTCGTTGTCAGTGATGATGCTGTGGGGGACGCCATAACGGTGTACGACACCAGATATGAAGTCTGTCACTGGTCCAGATTCGGCTGTTTTAACAGGTTTGGCCTCTATCCATTTGGTGAATTTATCCACCATGACCAGTAAGTATTTTTTCTTGTGGGTTCCCCCTTTAAGGGGTCCAACCATGTCAAGCCCCTAGACCGCGAAGGTCCATGTAATGGGGATTGTTTGGAGGGCGGTGGGTGGCATGTGGCTTTGATTTGCAAAGAGCTGGCAACCGGCGCAACGTTGGACCAAGTCCTGTGCATCTGCCTGAGCCGTTGGCCAATAGAATCCTGTACGGAAGGCCTTGCTGACAAGAGCCCGGGCTGCGGCATGGTGACCGCCGAGTCCAGCATGAATTTCTGCCAAAAGGTTCCGCCCTTCCTCTTCGGGGATACACCTTTAAAGGACTCCGGTAGTGCTTTTTTATACAATTCTCCCTCATGGACCATGTAGGCTTTAGATCGCCGCACTATGCAGCGTGCCTCATTTTGGTCCTCTGGAAGTTCCTGCCTAGTTAGGTAGGCTAGGAATGGTTCTGTCCACGGGGCTATGGTGGCCATTATTACATGGGCCAAAGGTGTTATTTCGGTGGCGGAGCCTCCGATTGTGTCAGAGTGTTCAGTATCGGGTATTTTCGTCGGGTCCTGATTATTGTTACCGGTGTCCCCTTCCCATACTACGGATGGCTTGAACAGCCTCTCCAGAAATATGTTGGGGGGGGGACCATGTCGCTTTTTGCACCTATGCAGGCGAGGATATCCGCTGCCTGATTGTTTTCCCGAGCCACATGATGAAATTCGAGCCCCTCGAACTGAGATGACATTTTTAGGGCGGCGTTTCGGTAGGCCGCCATTTTCGGATCCTTGGCGTCAAAGTCTCCATTTATTTGGGATATTTCAAGGTTTGAATCAGCACGCACCTCCAGGCGTTGAATGCCCATGGAGACTGCCATCCGAAGACCATGCAACAGGGCTTCGTATTCGGCTGCGTTGTTGGAGTCTGTGTACAATATTTGCAGTACGTACTGAACGGTATCTCCGGTTGGGGAAGTCAGGACGACGCCAGCCCCTAGACCAGCCAGCATTTTAGAACCGTCGAAGTGCATGATCCAATTGGAGTATGCGCCGTACTCTTTAGGGAGTTCGGCCTCCGTCCATTCGGCGACAAAGTCGGCCAATACTTGCGACTTAATGGCTCGTCGAGGTTTGTATGTTATGTCGAACGGGAGGAGCTCAATAGCCCATTTGGCAATCCAGACCGTGGCGTCGTGGTTGTTTATAATATCATAAAGTGGCACTTCCGAGACTACTGTAATCGAACACTCTTCAAAGTAGTGTCGCAGCTTCCGGGATGCCATGAATACCGCGTAGGCTATCTTTTGATAATGTGGGTACCGTGATTTGCATGGAGTGAGGACAGTGGATACATAGTATACCGGTTTTTGAAGAGGGAATTTATGTCCATCAGATTCTCGTTCGATGACGAGCACTGCGCTTACAACTTGATGGGTTGCCGCAATGTACAACAACATTGGTCCGCCGATGTTTGGCGCGGCCAGGATTGGGTTGGTTGCCAAAATGGCCTTTATTTCTTCCAATGTGGCTGTGGCAGCGTCCGTCCACTCAAAGTGTTCGGTGCACCGGAGGAGGCGATAAAGGGGTAAAGCCTTTTCTCCTAAGCGGGAGATAAAGCGGCTTAGAGACGCCACGCATCCTGTTAACTTTTGGATTTGTTTGAGGTATGTTGGGGTAGCCAACTATGACAAAGCTCGGATTTTGGCCGGGTTAGCTTCAATACCTCTACTGGAGACAATGAAACCCAGGAGCTTTCCGTCTGGTACGCCGAAAATGCATTTTTCCGGATTGAGCTTAATGTCGTATGTTCAGAGGTTGTCGAATGTGAGCCTCAAGTCGTCTATCAAAGAGTCGACGTGTTTGGTTTTGACGACCACATCGTCTACGTATGCCTCTACTATTTTGCCGATTTGTTTCTCCAGACATGTCTGAATCATGCGCTGATATGTTGCGCCGGCGTTTTTGAGCCCAAAAGGCATTGTGTTGAAACAGAAGGGACCGTATGGTGTGATGAATGCCATTGCGGCTTGGTCGGACTCCGCCATCTTGATTTGGTGGTAACCGGAGTATGCGTCGAGGAAACACAATGACTCGTATCCTGCGGTAGCATCGATAATTTGGTCGATGCGGGGGAGGGGGAAGGGATCCTTTGGGCAAGCTTTATTGAGGTCCTTGAAATCGATACAAAGGTGCCAGGATTTATCCTTCTTTGGTACCATCACCATGTTTGCTAGCCAGTCCAGATGTTTTATCTATCTGATGAATCCGACCTCCAATAACTTGGCTAGTTCCTCTCACATGGCCTGTCTCTTAGGTTCGGAGAAACGCCGAAGAGCTTGCTTGACCGGCTTGAATCCCTTTAGGATATTGAGGCTATGCTCGGCCAGCCTGCGTGGGATTCCTGGCATGTCTGAGTGGTGCCAGGCGAATATGTCCCAATTCTCGCGCAGGAACTCTCGTAGTGCGGCGTCCACGGCGGGGCCTAACTGTGCCCCGATGGAGGCTGTTTTTGTAGGGTCCGTTGGGTGGACTTGGAATTCGACTATTTCATCCGCTGGTTTAAAAGAGGTGGACTTGGATCTCTTATCGAGTATCACGTCGTCCCTGTCCACTGTGGAGCATAGCGTGGTTAATTCCTCGGCCGAGAGGGCTTCGGATAATGCCTCGAGGGCCAGTGCGGCTGTTTTGTTTTCGGCATGGAGTGCTGTGTCTGGATCACTGGCGAGAGTGATGATTCCGTTGGGCCCAGACATTTTGAGCTTCATGTACCCATAATGGGGTATAGCTTGGAAGATCATGAACGCCTCGCGTCCTAAAAGGGCATGGTATCCACTGCTGAACGGGGCCACTTGAAATGTAATTTCTTCGGACCTATAATTCTCTGGCGTACCGAATACCACATCTAGTGTGATTTTCCTAGCGCATCATGCCTCCCGACTGGGTATGATTCCTCTGAAGGTTGTGCTACTTTGCTCAATGCGGTTCTAGTCTATTTCCATTTTTTGAAGAGTTTCCTCGTAGATGAGGTTTAATCTGCTGCCGCCGTCCATGAGTACTTTGGTGAGTCGAAAGTCGTCCACAATTGGACTGAGGACCAGTGCGGCTGGTGCTCGGGCTGTTCGGAATTTAGGTTCATCACTGGCATTGAAGGTAATAGCCATGTCACTCCATGGATTTATTGCTGCTACGTGGCAGATTTCGGCCATGCTGCGGAGTGTTCGCTTGCGCCTATTATTTTACGCAAATGTCTCAAAGACTGTTAACACTGTATTGTTATCCACGGGATGATGCTCTGTGGCATTTGGGATAAGAAGATCCTCACCACTTTTGGCCACCTGCCGGAGTATCCAACATGCTCTAAGGCTGTGCATTGGTATTATGTTCGCTGTACTATGAATTTTGCAGGGTCCATTGAGCCATCCCTCCAGTATGGTTCCATGCCCTATAGAGGGTTTTTGCTTTTTGGTAGTTGACCCGGGTGTCTTTTGATAGTGCACCCTTTTATTTCGGACTGGGTTCGTATTTAGGGTCGGATTATCCCAAAAGTTTGTTTCGGTTTTCCAGGCACTTTCCATCGCACAGTACTTTTGTACTATGGACGCCAAGTCAGCGAAGCATGATATCTCATGGAGATTTATGGCATTAAGGATTCCCTTGTCCATGCAATTATTGCAGAAAAATAAGATTGCGTCTTCCTTGTGACAGTCCTTGACCTTGTTCATCGCAAGGACGAATCTGGCCCAATAGTGATGTACTGTTTCCTGGGGCTCTTGCCTGATGTGGGAAAGATCGCTTATGTTTGAGTGGGTGGGTGGAATTGAATCTGAACCCTTACCCGATCTGGGATCCAGGGGCCGAGGAATTTCCGATTTTGGAAATTCAGGTTCCGGGGTGTTGCCCGATAATCCTGGCCTGCTGCCTGACTCTAAGTTCAGGGATTGGATGATGTCCTCCCGCGAACGGGTATCCGGCTCGGAGAGCTCAGGAATCCGGACATATTTGGTCCTTAATATGGAGGAGAGGTCGCGGCATTGTTCCTCCACCACTGCAATATGATGGGTGATCGGCGGAGAGTTAATCTCCCTTTGATCGGGTTTAAGCCCAATCTGATCATAGTACGTAGTGACTCCCAGGGCGGCGATGCGATCCAAGAGCTTGTTTAGGGAGGCAAGCTCCATTGGATCCATCTATTCAGCGAGTGCCGATTTGACGTGGAGGCTATTTTCGATGACCCGAGAAGTCATCGCCGGCGCGGCGACCGAACAGGCGGTCATGATGAAACCGCCTAGCCGGAGAGTTTGGCCGACAACCAAAGCTCCCCCACAGTAGTACCATCTTTAAAGACGAGACGAGACATCCTTCCTTCTGGCGATGGCACAGTGGAACTCTCAATGAAAGCACCAATGTCGGTGTCAAAACTGGCGGATCTCGGGTAGGGGGTCCCGAACTGTGCGTCTAAGGCGGATGGTAACAGGAGGCAGGGAACATGATGTTTTACCCAGGTTCGGGCCCTCTTGATGGAGGTAAAACCCTACGTCCTACTTGATTTATTCTTGATGATATGAGTATTACAAGAGTTGATCTACCATGAGACCAGAGAGGCCAAACCCTAAAAGCTAGCCTATGGTATGATTGTGAGTTGTCCTACGGACTAAAACCCTCTGGTTTATACAGACACTAGAGGGGGCTAGGGTTACACAAGGTCGGTTACAAAGGAGGAGATATACACATCCGTATTGCCTAGCTTGCCTTCCACGCCAAGTAGAGTCCCATCCAGACACAAGACGAAGTCTTCAATCTTGTATCTTCATAGTCCAACAGTCCAGCCAAAGGATATAATCCGGCTGTCCGGATACCCCCTAATCCAGGACTCCCTCAGCAGTCTCACACCGCAGTGAACCAGTGAACCCTCTTACTCCTCTACGTGTGGGCAACCACTGTTGTGCCTTCCCCGGCTCTGCGTCGTCCCCTTCCTAGGCCTCGCCGTCGTCCACCGCCCTAGTGCTCTCGGCGCGGCGTGGTCAACGTGGTCAAGGAACGGCTTCCATCAGACGTGGACTGTACGTGGAGAGGCTGACAGCTGGGTCCACGGCCGCAGCAAGGAAGTGCCTCCTTATTACGTGCAAAATAATTATTCCTCCACCTGACAGCGGGGACCCACCGGACATGCCACCGTATTTCGCCCCCCTGACTGCTGGGACCCACCAGCTACATCTTCGCACGCAAGGAAGTGCCTGACAGTCAGGACCCACCTGGTCGAAGCGTACGTAGCGTTGTCATTCTGGTCGTGAATGTGTACGCACATATATACTGGTAGATGTAGAGGCGCGCACGTGTCGTAGTAGACGCGTGCACGTAGCATGTACACGTACATACAATGGCCAGGGTGCAAGAAAGAAAATACGGCCACGTATGTGTACATACGGGCAGGGTCTCGAACGCCTACTCGCGCATACGTACGGCCAGGGCTCGTGTACATGGCTGGGTCGGAACAGAGAAACAGCGTCGTCGTCGTGTTCATGGGGAGGCAACGGAATGCGTCGTGTTCATGGGGAGGCAACGAAATGCGCCGTGTTCATCGGGAGGGCTTGGACGGAACAGGCGATGGAAACGAGGCCTGGTGTACCGCAGAACGGAGGAAACGGCCTTGTGTTTGACCGGCCACGTTCGAAACGGGATCATGTTCATCGGGAGGGGTCTAGCGTACCGCAAAACGGAGGAAACGGGCCTCCTACGGTCGAAACGGGGGTCCTGTTGATCGGGAGGGGTGTGGCGTATCGCAAAACAGACGAAACGGACATGTGTTGAAGCGCTACGGTCGAAATGGGGGTCCTGTTCATCAGGAGGGGTGTGGCGCACCGCAAAACGGGACTCCACGGGATATTGTTCATCTCCACTGTCAACCTCCTCCAGCCTCCACGGGCTCATGTTCATCCAGCCTCCACGGGCTCCTGTTCATCCAGCCTCCACCGCGTGCTACTCCACCGGCTACTGTTCAACCACCTCTCCACCGTCTACTGTTCATCCAGCCCTCCACACCACGGGGTCCTGTTCAACCACCCCTCTGCGGGCACCCCTCCACCGTCTACTGTTCATCCAGCCCTCCACACCATGGGGTCCTGTTCAACCACCCCTCCACCGTCTACTGTTCATCCAGCCCTCCACACCACGGGGTCCTGTTCATCCACCCCTCTAGGGGCACCCCTCCACCGTCTAATGTTCATCCAGCCCTCCACCACACCATGAGGTCCTGTTCATCCAGAGGCAACGCCACCACTCACTGTTCATCCAAACCCCCCGCAACACTCACTGTTCATCCCATCGATCAGCTTCAGTTAGCAGCAGTAGCAAAGGAATCACTCGATCGGGTTCAGTTAACAGCCATCGATCGATCGCTCCGGTTCAGTAATGCGTAGCCTACAGTGCAATCGCTCGGGTTCAGTTAGAGCCCAACGCCTCGCCCGGGTTCAGTTAGAGCCAACGCCTCGCACACACGCGCGTACGTGTACGAGAGAAACGCGCATCGCTCGGCCCCCGACCTCCCACCGTAACCGGGAACTCCTCGAAATTATCCTCCCCCTCGCTTCTACCATGGTTTTTTCCGTCATGGACGGCCCAAAGAATGTCATGCAGCTGCGTCTCCGGCCCGCCCAGGACAAAAAGCCCATTTTCTATCATGATTTTTTGTCATAGAAAAAGGAGCCCACCACATCTATGATGATACCGGGTTTTGTCACAATTATCGTCATAGAAGTGTCATATGTATGATAGAAAAAAAATTCATTCGGCCCAAAATGTCACGGAAGTGTCTTTTTTTGTAGTTCATGCACGTAGAGAAGAACGTATGTGAAAGCATCCTCGGTACTCTGCTCAAGATTAAAGGTAAAAGAAAGGATGGTGACGGTTCACAGCTCGATATGCTTGATGATCAATCAAAACGCAAGAGTGAAGCAGAAGATAATGACAAATTCATCAAAGCTCGCCAGAGTTACAATTTCAGTACAAAAGAAGCAACACAGTTCTTCACCTATTTGTTGTCAGTTAAGGCGCCCTCTTCCTACTGCGCAAACATCAGAAGTCTCGTGGATGTGAGCTCAGGTAAAATGAAGTTGGGACACATGAAGTCACATGATTGCCACGTAATGTTGACACAAATCCTCCCGCTGGCCATCAGGAATCTGATGGACAAAGATATAAGAAACACACTCATTGACCTCTATGATTTCTTCAACCAACTATGGCAGAAAGTTGTAAATCCTGAAAAGTTGGATCATATGCAAGATGATATTGCAAGAATATTGTCCAACCTAGAGATGTTTTTCCCACTGTCATCCTTTGATGTCATGGTCCATCTCACTATGCACCTTGTCGACGAGATAAAGTATTGTGGTCCTGTGTTTCTTTGCAACATGTATCCCTTCGAGCGGTTCATGGGAATACTGAAGCGCTTTTGTCGGAACTGAAACCATCCAGAGGCAAGCATCCTACAAGGTTATACCGCGGAGGAGGTGGTTGAGTTTTGCACCAAATACATGAAACAAAGACCTATAGGTTTGCCCCTCTCTCACCACGAGGGAAGGCTGAAAGATAAGCCGGTCCTTGCTGGCACGCAAATGGCTGCGCCAGGGGAATTGGCAGAGAAAGCCCATTTGATGATACTGCTTAACAACCCAGTTCTCATCGCTTATGCCAAAGAACACTTGGCGGAGATACGCCAAAGCTTCTTACCAATGGTGCCTTCATCATATGTGGAGATGAAGGAGCACACTAAGAACTACGCCGAATGGCTGAAGAATCGTTTGGCACAAGGATCCATCGATGACATTGCTACGTGGTTGGCACAAAAGCCATCACCTACGATGTTGACGTACCAAGCATATGACATAAATGGATAGACGTTCTACACTGAGGAACGTGATCAAAATACATTGTATCAGAATAGCTCTGTTCGAATAGAATGCATGACTATAAATGAAGCTAAAAAAATGGTATAGTATCACTAGTAGAAAAAGGCCCATTTGTCCCGGTTCATAAGGCCTATTTGTCCAGGTTCGGCAACCGGGACTAAAGGGTCGGTACTAAAGCCTAATACCTTTAGTCCCGGTTCTTACACCAACCGAGACAGATGGGCCTCCACGTGGCCGCTGTAGCTTGCCCAGGCAGGGGGGGCCTTTTGTCCCGGTTGGTAGCACCAACCGGGACCGATAAGCTTCCACGCATCAGCAGTTCAAGGGCTAGGGTTTTTGTTTTTTTCTGAAGGGGGGGGGGTTGGGGTTTTTGGGGGGTTTTGTAGGGTCAATTAAGGGGTTTCACATATTGTGTTAGCTAGCTAATAGAGAGAAGTGTCATCTCTTATCTCCATGCTTGGTCGACGCTATGTACTACACGTATAGAGAGGACTCGACATGCTAGCTAGTAAGCAAATGAAGGAAACAATTAAGTATAGAAGATCGTCATGAACATATTCAGAGAGAAGTGATCGACCTCTCCTTCTCCGAGAGATTGGTCGAACAACAAGTTTTCGTATATCTATCTGACGCTACTAGCTACCGAGATTGGTCGACCAGCTTATCTTTCGTATATATATATGTATATATATATATATATACAATGTAAGATCTCTTACAATCCCATAGCATCTGAACTCAAGTTCCACATGGTATTCTCTGGCTTTATAGATGACGTGGTCAAGAAAGAATATTGCCAATTCCTCTTGAATTGCTTTGATGCGATCTTGTGGTAGGAGTACAACCCGCATCTGCCACATCTAATTTGAAGAAGGGGTTCAATACATATATATGAATAAAACTCAACACAAATGATGGTAATAAAATGAAATTGTGAATATCATTGCTTACACACATCAAATTGTCTTTTAGAGTAGCCCCAGTTTTTTTGCAAGTTGCGTTGTACATAAACTCGCAAACGTAGTATCCACAGTAATCATTCCCGGGTTCCTGCCACAAGCACTTTACGAGAAATAGAGGTCAATCAAACTGATAATGAAGCACTATAAATGGTATTGATGAAAGTAGCTAGAATCAACAGGATCGAGATGCGCGGAACTAGCTAGCTAGTACTACTTACTTTCGGGTATGTCCATCGCAGCTCCCATGGCAGTGCCGGAGCTTGTGCGGTGAATACTTTCCGAACCCTACGAGACAAAGAAAACAATTACTTGATATCAGGAAATGAACAAAGTTTCTGATATGGTGCGATAATGATCGATTGAACTTACTTCTCGAGAATTTTAGTCATGTCCGCATACTCCTCGGGAGATTTTCGTCTTGAGTCTAAGACGGTTACTAGTCCCTGCTCAAGGTTAATCTCTAGGAGAATATAGTGGAAGTTGCGCACGCATGCATAACTCATCAATTACATTACTATAACCTCGAGTAATAAGGGAAACCGGATATGCACAAGACTGTAACACTCACTTAAAGTTGTAAGGAAAGAGTATTCTATCTTTGTTTTGATTTTGAAGCAACGATCATAGCAAGTTGGCCTCGATGTCTTTGGCATGAAATTTAACCTTATATTCATCTATGAGATTTGTGTTAATGAACCCAATATCATAGATTTCTGCTTTTATGCATTTGACAATCTTCAGTCTGCATAATATAGTGAGGATAATTATATATACATGCAATGAAAGAGCTGAGCTATATATAGAGACTTAATGACAGAAGTAGTACTTACAGACAGTAGCAAGTGACCGTTAATTTATCGAGGGACTTTTGATTGAACCACTGGAAGAACTCCTCAAATGGAATAGACAATAGTTCAATTCCAACGAGGTCGTGCTCCTCTTTAACTCTCAGCGTCAAAGTATCCTTCCCCCAGACTCTCTGCAGGTTTTCATGTACCAATCATGGAATCTTCGCATCATCGTTGTCAGAGGAGGACTTCCATCTTTGATGAGAGGCTTCTCGTACTGGTATTTGTGTTCGTCCACCTCCATTGTATCATAATGTGCATCGTCGGGCAGGTAATCTCCAAGATTGGTACCGGGCAAAATCACCGGATGATTAGCGACGATATCACTAGACACCTTGAGCGGGGGGCACGATTGGTTCGCTTGTTCGCTGAGCTGGGCAATTTTTTCCCAGCTTGTCGTTCTGCTAACCTTCGATCACTGATAGTACTTCCTGACCGCTCCGCTTCGATATATGACCTTTCAATAATGCGCTCATAGTTGGTTTTCGGTGGAGACGGTGGTGGTTTCTTGAAGGCATCGATAGTGTGCTTTGCTTTCACCGGATCTATCTTCTCCTCCGGAGGTGGATGTTTCTTAGCTCTTTGTGTTTCAAAGAACTCCCTCACTTGGGCTTGACAGATCTCCGTGTTTTCCTTCTCGGTCATATCCTATGGTAACTTCTCTAGAGGCTTTAGAGATGGACTGAATCTAAATTGCCTCCCACCTCTAGCTGTAATGCTAGACGCCGGAGTAGACGGAGCGGCTGCGGATGTCTTCTTTCCTTGCTTATGAGGCGGAGCAAATGGAGCAGCCAGAGCGGCGGCAGCTCTCTTCCGCCCTTTCTGACGAGGCGGACAAGGAGTCGGGCTACTCGGGCGCGCAGGCGCACGCGGAGAAGGAGGCGGAGTGCCGCCACGCGCCAGAGAAGGAGGTGGAGTGCCCTGATCACTCACCAGAGGAGGAGACGGAGGAGGAGGCAAAGTTCGCTGACTCACCGGAGGAGGAGGCGTAGGCATCCAGTTCGGAAGGTTGATGAGCTCCTTCCGCCATAGACATGGAGTCTTCAGAGCAGAACCCAGCCGAGTCTCCCCTTCACTGGTAGGGTGGTCAAGCTCGAGCTCCTCAAATCCCTCCGTTATTTCATCCACCATCACCCTAGCATATCCTTCAGGCATTGGCCGACAGAGAAAAGTTGCATCGGGTTCAGGAGGTGCAACAGAGTTGACAGCCGCCTTGACTTTGAACTTCTACCATTGCGTCATAAGGTGGCAATGTTGAGACTACGTGATAGCATCCACGGGGTAGCTAGCATGAGCCGTGAAGACAGGCTCCTAAAGCAGCTCGGTGGAAGCCACGCTGCTTCTCCACTGAGATGGCGGGGTAGCTTCGGGGGTAGCTTCGGCAGATCGCTTCCTGTGAACTGCATCTCGTTCCTTTAGCGCTTTTACCCTTGCGTGCAACACCTGCAGTTGGGTCTGCTCCACTACCCTCCTCCTCTCCTGGCCTTTGTAACCGCCTGCGTCCAGAAACCCAGCCTTCCACGGAACGGATCCTGGCGTGCCTCGTGTCCGTCCAGGGTGCTCAGGATTCCCAAGGGCCATTTGCGAGCTCGTCGTTTTCTCTGTCAAGAATGAACGTCCCTTCCTGCGCTGCGGTGATATACTCCTGAAGCTTCATGACGGGTATTCGCAGTTGCTCGTTTGTCCAAACGCACTTCCCTGTTTCAGGGTCCGAGGTTCCGCCAACCCCGAAGAACCAAGTCCTTGAACAGGCTGGCCAGTTCAATGTATCTAGTTCGACCCCTTTATCAAGCAGGTGATTCTCAGCCTTTGCCCACAATGGCCGGGCTTTAAGGTAGCCACCTGACCCCGTGCGATGGTGATGCTCCTTCTTTGTAGCATTTATCTTGTTTGTCGCTGACATCTTCTTACTCTTGTCCGATGTCTTGTGGGCCACAAATGCGCCCCAGTGATCTATGATCTTCTCAAACCGGCCGGTGAATTCTCGTGTCTTTTCTTTATCGACGAACTTTGTTTTCAGCTCATTCTTCCACCTCCCGAATAGATCTGCCATCTTCTTAAGAGCATGATACTTGACCAATGGCTCTTTAACTGGCTTCTCCAGATCCTCCTCTGGGAGTAGGGTGAAATTTTCCTTCGGCGTGGCCCAAAGATCATCTTTCTACCTATCGTTGACATAAGACACCTTAGGCTCTTCGTTCTTAGGCTTATACCATTGGTGGATGCTGATCGGGATCATGTCCCTAACAAGAACCCCACACTGAGCAAAGAATGCTTCCTTGGTCCGGATGGGTTCAATCGGTTGGCCATCGCGCACGATTGCTATGATCGTGGACCTTTCATCCCGGCGCAACTTTTTCTTCGGGCCTCGTCTCGTTACCGAAGTGTTGCTCGATCCGGAGGGCTAGAAAAGAAGAAAGAAGAGAGTTAATATGTGTACATACCAAAACAATTAATGCATCAATTAGCTATAGTCAGCACATGCTTAATTAATTAATTAATATATATATATATATATATATATACTTGGCCGGACTCCGTTCGGTCACCGGAGCCGTCATCACGGTGTCCTTCTTCCACCGGCATTCGGTCACCGGAGCCATCATAATCATGTCCTTCCTCCTCCATTGTTTGATAACCGTAGCCTGCTTTTCACCCTGTCCTTCCAGACCATCGGTGTCGTTGAGATGCGACAAGACATTAGCTCTGGCTGCGATTATGTCCCCCAACACCTGTTATGCTTCCTCATCTTGGTCGTGCTCCATAGTTTCTGCAAATATTACAGCATGACAATTATTATACAAACATGATAGATGGATATATTAGTGGCAAACGTTGACCTAGCCACCTAATCACAACAAGGAATCATATTAGTGGCCTCGACGCTTCTCTAGGGTTTGGGGTGGCCTCGGCAATGCTTCAAGGGTTCGGGGTGGCCTCGATGACAACGCTCTTTTAACTTGGTAAATTTGGGTGGCCTTGGCAGCCCTTCTAGGGTTTGGATCAACTATGCACATCCATAATGTGGGCATTCTTGATAAATTTGGACCCTCGACCCCTGGACGACCTTTGGCCCTCTACTGCTCGGCTATCCACGACCCTCGACCCCCTCATGTCATGTTTGTCTAGTGTCAACGGATTCAACAAAATCATGTCTTCATCATTAGGCGAAAGTAACAGGCGCATGATGGTACAAAGTTCTGCAAAGTTTTTCTGGAGCGGAGTGCCAGATAGGATAATTCGCCTTTTCATACAAAGTTCAACAAGAGACTTCAAAATATCTCTATTTGGAAGGCCTTTACATAAATTTGTACAAAAAGGCAAATTATCCTATCCGGGACTCTGTTCCAAAATAACTTGGCACAACTTCATACCACCATGCCCCCGGTTACTTCCAGCTAATGATGAAGCCACGGATTTCTTCAATACTTCGACACTAGGCAACCTCTCGACCCCTCGGCGACCCTCGACCCTCGACCGCTCGGACGATCCACGACCCTCTACCATATTTCCCGACCCTCGACCCCCTCATGTCACGTTTGTCTAGTGTCAAAGGATTCAACAAAACCATGTGTTCATCATTAGGCAAAAGTAACAGGCGCATGATGGTACGAAATTCTACAAAGTTGTTCTAGAACGGAGTCCCAGATAGGATAATTTGCTTTTTCGTACAAAGTTCAGCAAGAGCCTTCCGAATATCGCTATTTGGAAGACCTTTGCTGAAATTCATACAAAAAGGAGAATTATCCTATCCGGGACTCCGTTCCAGAACAACTTTGCACAACTTCGTACCATCATGCCCCGGTTACTTCTGGCTAATGATGAAGACATGGATTTCTTCAATACTTTGACACTAGGCAACCTATCGACTCCTCGACGATCCTCGACCCTCGAACCCTCGGCGACCCTCGACCCCTCGCGTTCCTCGACCCTCGAACCCTAGGCCCCTCGACGACCCTCGAACCCTTGGTGACCCTCGAACCTCTACACTAGTTCCTGACCCTCGCCCCTCGAACCCTTGGCGACCCACCCTCATGTCAAAGTTATCGGGGAGGGGGCAACTGGCGACGAAACTGAAGATTTTCACAAGTGCTGGCTTATATACATGATGCATTGGTCCCGGTTCGTGGCACCAACCGAGACCAATGCCCCCTATAGTCCCGGTTGGTGCCACCAACGAGACCAAAGGTCTCTTTTCAGCAGCCCAAAGGGCGGGAAGCAGAGGCCTTTGGTCGTGGTTGGTGGCATGAACCAGGACTAAAGGGGGGCATTGGTCCCGGTTGGTTGGTGCCACCAACCGGGACCAAAGGCCTTGTGTTGTCCGCGTCAAAAGTTTAGTCCCGCCTCGCTAGCTAAGAGAGCTCGAGAGTGGTTTATAAGCGTTGCTGCGCCCACCCTCTCGAGCTCCTCTCAAGTGCAGGCTTTCGGGCCAAATCTGTCACCGTGTGCCTGTGGGCCTGCTGGGCTTGTTGCGGGCCTGAATCATGGCCCATGTTAGGGTTTCTAGTCGTATTCAGGCCATGGTGGCCTAGTAGGTGGCACTTTTTTTGTTTCTTTGTTGCTTTATTTATTTTATTGTGTTTCTAATTACAACAAAATACTTACTGTTGCTATTTTTATTTATTTTATTAAAGTTTATTTATTTTTCTTTATTAAAGTTTATTTTGTTTCTACTTATTTATTTTATTAAAATTTATTTTATTTTATTTTGTTTCTACTTATTTATTAAAGTTTATTTTGTTTCTACTTATTTATTTTATTTTGTTTTTGCTTATAATG